>NC_065580.1:183530843-183830843 GCF_024542745.1 Macaca thibetana thibetana | reverse complement strand
TCAGCAAACAGCTACATGAACAGAAAGGTGGAACTCTGTGAGATGAACTCAGAGATCAAAAAGACATTTCTCAGAAAATTTCTTTCTCCTTTTTATCTGGGGATATTTCCTTTGGCTGTATACTCTTCAAAGCAATCCGAAATATCAGTTCTCGGATTCCACAAAAACAGGTCTAACAAACAGATTCAAAAAATACAGCTGTAACTCAGTGAGTTGAATTCACACGTCAAAAGGTAGTTTCCCAGAAAGCTTCTTTCTACCTTTTGTTTGAGTATATTTCCTTTTCCACCGCAAGCTTCATTGCACCAAGTTATATCCCATTTGCAGGTTTGAATAAAAGAGAGTTAGCAAACAGATCAAAGAAAAGAAATGTGTAACTGTGTGAGTTGCATTCACATGTCACAAGGCAGTTTCTTGGAATGCTTCTTTCCAGGTTTTATCTGTAGATATTCCTTTTTTCACCAAAGCACTAATGTGCTCCCAAATATCACTTTGCATTTTCCAGGAGAAGTGTTAGCAAATGGCTTCATGAAGACAAAGGTGGAACTCTGTGAGATGAATTCAGAGACACAATGAAGTTTCTCAGAAAACTTCTTTCTCGTTTTTATCTGATTATATTTCCTTTTCCACCATAGCCCTCAATGGGCTCCCAATTATCACTTTGCAAATTCCACCAGAAGAGTGTTAGCAAACAGCTTCATGAAGAGAGGTGGAACTCTGTGAGGTGAATTCACAGATCAGAATGAAATTTCTCAGGAAACCTCTTTCTCGTTTTTTTCTGAGGGTATTTCCCTTTGCCATATACTATTCAAAGTGATCAAATATCAGGTCTTAGATTCCACAAAAACAGGATTAGCAAACAGCTCCATGAAACACAGCTGTAACTCAGCAAGTTGAGTTCACACATCACAAAGCAGTTTTTCAGAAAGCTTCTTTCCACTTTGTATCTGAAGATATTTCCTTTGTCACCATAAGCTTCATTGGGCAAAGAAATATTCCACTGCAGACTTGAAGAAAACTGTGTTAGCAAACTGATCAATGAACAGAAAAGTGTAACACAGTGAGTTGCAATCACACGTCACAAAGAAGTTTCTCAGAACGCTTCTTTTCAGTTTTTATCGGAAGAAATTTCCTTTTTCACTGTAGCCCTCAATGCACTCCCAAATATCACTTAGCATGTTCCACGAGAAGAGTGTTAGCAAACAGCTACATGAACAGAAAGGTGGAACTCTGTGAGATGAATTCACAGATCAGAAAGAAATATATCAGAAATCTTCTTCCTCGTTTTTATCTGGGGATATTTCCTTTGGTTGTAAACTCCTCAAAGCGATCCAAAATATCAGTTCTCAGATTCCACAAAAACAGGACCAGCAAACAGCTCCATGAAATACAGCTGTAATTCAGTGAGTTGAATTCACACATCACAAAGCAGTTTCTCAGAAAGCTTCTTTCTACTTTTTTTGAGTATATTTCCTTTGTCACTGCAAGCTTCATTGTGCAAAGAAGTACCCCATTGCAGATTTGAAGAAAAGAGAGTTAGTAATCAATGAAAATAAATGTGTAACTCTGTGAGTTGCATTCACACGTCAGAAAGCAGTTTCTCAGAACGCTTCTTTCCAGGTTTTATCTGTGGATATTTCCTTTTTCACCATAGCCCTAATGCGCTCCCAAATATCACTTTTCAGTTTCCACAAGAACAGTGTTAGCAAACAGCTTCATGAACACAAAGGTGGAACACTGTGAGATGAATTCACAGATCACAAAGTCGTTTCTCAGAAAACTTCTTTCTCGTTTTAGTCTGATTATATTTCCTTTTCCACCATAGCCCTCAATGTGTGCCCAAATATCACTTTGTACATTCCACAAGAACAGTGTTAGTAAACAGTTACATGAACAGAAAGGTGGAACTGTGTGAGGTGAATGCACAGGTCACATAGAAGTTTCTCAGAATGCTTCTTTTCAGCTTTTATCTGAAGATATTTTCTTTTTCAGTGTATCCCTCAATGCGCTCCCAAATATCACTTTGCAGATTCCACGAGAAGACTGTTAGCAAACAGCCACATGAACAGAAAGGTGGAACTCTGAGAGATGAAATCACAGATCAGAAAGAAATTTCTCAGAAATCTTTCTCGTTTTTATCTGGGGATATTTCCTTTGCCTGTATACTCCTCAAAGCGATCCGAAATATCGGTTCTCAGACTCATCAAAAACTGGTCTAGCAAACAGCCCCATGAAACACAGCTGTAACTCAGTGAGTTGAATTCACACATCACAAAGTAGTTTCTCAGAAAGCTTCTTTCTACTTTTTATCTGAAGATACTTCCTTTGTCACCATAAGCTTCATTGGGAAACAAATATCCCACTGCAGATTTCAAGAAAACTGTGTTAGCAAACTGATCAATGAACAGAAAAGTGTAACTCTGTGAGTTGCATTCCCAAGTCACAATGCAGTTTCTCAGAACGCTTCTTTTCAGTTTTTATCTGAAGATATTTCCTTTTTCACCATAGCCCTCAATCCGCTCCCAAATATCACTTAGCAGATTCCACGAGAAGAGTTTTAGCAAACAGCTACATGAACAGAAAGGTGGAACTCTGTGAGGTGAATGCACAGGTCACGTAGAAGTTTCTCAGAATGGTACTTTTTAGTTTTTATCTGAAGATATTTCCTTTTTCACTGTAACCCTCAATGCGTTCCCAAATATCACTTTGCAGATTACTCGAGAACAGTATTAGCAAAGAGTCTCATGAATGGAAAGGTGGAACTCTGTGAGATGAATTCATGGAACAGATAGAAATATCTCTGAAAACTTCTTTCTCGTTATTATCTGAGGATATTTCCTTTTTCCATATCGTCTTCAAAGCCATCCCAAATATCAATTTGCAGATTCCACAAACACAGGCAAAGCAAAAGGCTCCACAAAATACAGGTACAACTCAGTGAATTGATTTCATGCATCACAAAGCAGTTTCTCAGAAAGCTTCTTTTTACTTTTTGTCTGAGGATATTTCCTTTGTCACTGTTAGGTTCATTGCACTAAGAAATATCGGAGTGCAGATTTCAAGACAACAGAGTTAGCAAACTGATCAATGAAAAGAAAAGTGTAACTCTGTGAGTTGCATTCACATGTCATAAAGCAGTTTCTCAGAATGCTTCTTTCCAGTTTTTATCTGAGGATATTTCCTTTTTCACCATAGCCCTCAATGTACTCCCAAATATCACTTTACAGTTTCCACAAGAACATAGTTAGCAAACGGCTTCATGAACAGAAAGGTTGAACTCTGTGCGATGAGTTCACATATCACAAAGAAGTTTCTAAGAAAGCTTCTTTCTCGTTTCTATGTGAGGATATTTCCTTTCTCAACATATCCCTCAATGCACTCCCAAATATCACATTGCAGTCTCCATGAGAACACTGTTAGCAAACGGCTTAATTAACACAAAGGTGGAACTCTGTGAGATGAATTCACAGATCACAAAGAAGTTTCTCAGAACGCTTCTTTTCAGTTTTTATCTGAAGATATTTCCTTTTTCACTGTATCCCTCAATTCGCTCCCAAATATCACTTTGCAGTTTCCACGAGAACAGTGTTAGCTAATAGCTTCAAGAACAGAAAGGTGGAACTCTGTAAGATGAATTCACAGATCAGAAAGAAATCTCTCAGAACACTACTTTCTCGTTTTTATCTGAGGATTTTCCTTTGGCAGTATAGTCTTCAAAGCAATCCAAAATAACAGTTCTCAGATACCATAAAACAGGGCTAGCAAAGGGCTCCTTGAAATACAGGTGTAACTCTGTGAATTGAATTCACACATCACAAAGTAGTTTCTCAGAAAGCTTCTTTCTACTTTTTGTTTGAGGATATTTTCTTTCTCACCGCAAGCTTCATTGCGCTAAGAAATATCCCTTTGCAGATTTGAAGATAACAGAGTCAGCAAAGTGATCAATGAAAAGAAAAGTGTAACTCTGTGAGTTGCATTCACACGTTACAAAGCAGTTTCTCAGAACGGTTCTTTCCAGGTTTTATCTGTTTATGTTTCCTTTTTCACCATAGCCTTAATGTGCTCCCAAATATCACTTTGCAGTTTCCACGAGAACAGTGTTAGCAAATGGCTTCTGATCAGAAAGGTGGAACTCTGTGAGATGAATTCACAGATCACAAAGAAGTTTCTCAGAAAGGTCCTTTCTCGTTTTATCTGATTATATTTTCTTTGCCACCATAGCCCTAATGACACTCCCAAATGTCACTATGCACATTCCACGAGAACCGTGTTGGCAAACGGAATCATGAACAGATAGGTGGAACTCTTTGAGATGAATTCACAGATTACAAAGGAGTTTCTCAGAAAGCTTCTTTCTCGTTTTTATCTGAGTATATTTCCTTTGGCCATATAGTCCTGAAAGCGATCCAAAATATCAGTTCTCAGATACCACAGAAACACGGCTAGCAAACGGCTCCATGAAATGCAGGTGTAACTCTATGTGTTGAATTCACACATCACAAAGCAGTTTCTCAGAAAGCTTCTTTTTACTTTCTGTTTGAGGATTTTTTCTTTGTCATCATAATCTTCATTGTGCTAAGAAATATCCGATTGCAGATTTGAGGAAAACAGAGTTAGCAAACTGATCAATGAAATGAAATTTGTAACTCTGTGAGTTGCATTCACACGTCACAAAGCCATTTCTCAGTACGTTTCTTTCCAGGTTTTATCTGTGGATATTTCCTTTTTCACCTTAGCCATAATACACTCTCAAGTATCACTTTGCATTTTCAACTAGGACAGTGTTAGTAAACGACTTCATGAACAGAAAGGTGGAACTCTCTGAGATGAATTCACAGATCACAAAGAAGTTTCTCAGAAAACTTCTTCCTCGTTTTTATCTGATTATATTTCCTTTTCCACCATTGCCTTTAAGACGCACCCAAAATCACATTGCAGATTCCAGGAGAATAGTGTTAGCAAACAGCTTCATGAACATAAAGGTGGAACTCTGTGAAATGAATTCAGAGATCAGAAAGAAATTTCTCAGAAAACTTCTTTCTAACTTTTATCTGAGGATATTTCCTTTCAGCGTATAGTGTGCAAAGCAATCTGAAATATCCGATCTCAGATACCAAAAAAACAGGGCTAGCAAACGGCTCCACGAAATACAGGTGTAAATCAGTGAGATGAATTCACACATCACAAAGCAGTTTCTCAGAAAGCTTCTTTCTACTTTTTATCTGAGGCTATTTTCTTTGTCACTGTAAGCTTCATTGTGCAAAGAAATATCCCATTGCAGATTTCAAGAAAACAGAGTTAGCAAACTGATCAATGAAAAGAAATTTGTAACTCTGTGAGTTGTATTCATACATCACAAAGCAGTTTCTCAGAACGCTTCTTTCCAGGTTTTATCTGTGGATATTTCCTTTTTCAACATAGCCCTAATGCGCTCCCAAACATCACTTTGCAATTTCCAGGAGAACAGTGTTAGCAAGCAGCTTCATGAAAAGAAAGGTGGAACTCTGTGAGATGAATCCACAGACCACAAAGAAGTTTCTCAGAAAACTTCTTTTTTGTTTTTATCTGATTATATTTCCTTTTGCATCATAGCTATCAATGCGCTCCAAACTATCACTTAGCAGATTCCATGAGAAGAGTGTTAGCAAACAGCTTCATGAACAGAAAGGTGGAACTCTGTGAGATGAATTCACAGATCAGAAAGAAATTTCTCAGAAAACTTCTTTCTCATTTTTATCTGAGGATATTTCCTTTGGCCATATATTTTCAAAGCAATCCAACATATCAGTTCTCAGATTCGATAAAAATAGGGATAGCAAAGGACTCCACGAAGCACAGGTGTAACTCAGTGAGTTGAATTCACACATCACAAAGCAGTTTCTCAGAAATCTTCTTTCTACTCTCTGTTTGAGGATTTTTCCTTTGTCACCGTAAGCTTCATTGTGGTAAGAAATATCCCATTGCAGATTTGAAGAAAACAGAGTTATCAAACTTTTAAATGAAAGGAAATGTGTTACTCTGTGAGTTGCATTCGCATGTCAAAAAGCAGTTTCTCAGAACGCTCCTTTCCAGGTTTTATCTGTTGATATTTCCTTTTTCATCATAACCATAAGGCACTCCTAAGCATCACTTTGCAGTTTCCACGAGAACAGTGTTAGCAAAAGGCTTCATGAACAGAAAGGTGAAACTCTGTGAGATGAATTCACAGATAACAAGGAAGTTTGCTATGTGAAGTGCTGCAAAATATCACTTTTCAGATTCCAGGAAAAGAGTGTTAGCAAATAGCTTCATGAACAAAAAGGTGGAAGTCTCTGAGATGAATTCACAGATCAGAAAGAAATTTCTCACAAAACTTCTTTCTGGTTTTTATCTGAGGATATTTCCTTAGACCATATAGTCTTCAAAGTGATCCAAAATATGAGCTCTCAAACTTCACAAAAACAGGACTATCGGTTCCAAGAAATACAGCTTTAACTCAGTGAGTTGAATTCACACATCACAAAGCAGTTTCTCAGAAAGATTATTTCTACTTTTTATCTGAGGATATTTCCTTTGTCACCGTAAGCTTCATTGAGCAAAAAAGTATCCCATTGCAGATTTGAGGAAAACAGAGTTAGCAAACTGACCAAGGAAAAGAACTGTGGAACTCTGTGAGTTGCATACACACATCACAAAGCAGTTTCTCAGAACGCTTCTTTCCAGGTTTTATCTGTGGATATTTCCTTTTTCTCCATAGTCCTAATGCACTCCCAAATATCACTTTGCAGTTTCTACGAGAACAGTTTTAGCAAACGGCTTCAGGAACAGAAAGGCAGAACTCTGTGAGATTAATTCACAGATCTCAAAGAAGTTTCTCAGAAAACTTCTTTCTCGTTTTTATCTGATTATATTTTTTTCCACCGTTGCCCACAATGCGCTCCCCAATATCACTTTGCAGATTCCATAGAACAGTGTTAGCAAATTGCTTCATGATCAGAAAGGTGGAACTCTGTGAGATGAATTCACAGATCACAAAGAAGTTTCTCAGAAACGTTCTTTCTCGTTTTTATATGATTGTATTTTCTTTTCCACCATAGCCCTCAATACGCTCCCAAATATCACTATGCACATTCCACGAGAACCGTGTTAGTAAATGGAATCATGAACAGATAGGTAGAACTCTGTGAGATGAATTCACAGATTACAAAGGAGTTTCTCAGAAAACTTCTTTCTCGTTTTTATCTGAGCATATTTTCTTTGGCCGTAAAGTCCTCAGAATGATCCAAAATATCAGTTCTCAGATACCACAGAAACACAGCTAGCAAATGGCTCCACGAAATACAGGCGTAACTCTATGAGTTGAATCACACCTCACAAAGCAGATTCTCAGAAAGCTTCCTTCTATTTTCTGTTTGAGGATATTTTCTTTGTCATCATAATCTTAATTGTGCTAAGAAATATCCAATTGCAGATTTGAAGAAAACACAGTTAGCTAACAGATCAACGAAATGAAATTTGTAACTCTGTGAGTTGAATTCATATGTCATGAAGCAGTTTCTCAGAATGCTTCTTTCCAGGTTTTATCTGTGGATATTTGCTTTTTCACCATAGCCATATTGTGCACCCAAGTATCACTTTGCAGTTTCCACGAGGACAGTGTTAGTAAACGACTTCATGAACAGAAAGGTGGAACTCTCTGAGATGAATTTACAGATTACAAAGAAGTTTCTCAGAAAACTTCTTTCTCATCTTTATCTGATTATATTTTCTTTTCCAACATTTCCCTCAATGAGAACCCTGATTTCACTTTGCAGTTTTCAGGAGAAGAGTGTCAGTAAACAGCTTCATGAACAGAAAGGTGGAACTTTGTGAAATGAATTCACAGATCAGAAAGAAATTTCTCAAAAAACTTCTTTCTCGTTTTTATCTGAGGATATTTCCTTTGGCTGTATAGTCTTCAAAGCGATCCAAAATATTCGTTCTTAGATTCCACAAAAATAGGACTAGCAAATGGCTCCACGAAATACAGCTGTAACTCAGTGAGTTGAATTCACACATCACAAAGCAGTTTCTTAGAAAGCTTCTTTCTACTTCTAATCTGAGGATATTTGGTTTGTCACTGTAAGCTTCATTGGGCAAAGAAATATCCCATTGCAGATTTGAAAAAAACAAAGTTAGCAAACTGATCAATGAAAATAAATGTGTAACTCTGTGAGTTGCATTGACATGTCACAAAACAGTTTCTCAGAACGCTTCTTTCCAGGTTTCATCTATGGATATCACCTTTTTCACCATAGTCCTAATGCACTCCCAAATATCACTTTGTAGTTTCCACCAGAACAGTGTTAGCAAAAGGCTTCATGAAAAGAAAGTTTGATCTCTGTGAGATGAATTCACAGATCAAAAAGAAGTTTCTCAGACAACTTCTTTCTCGTTTTTATCTGATTATATTTCCCTTTCCACCATTGCCCTCAAAGTGGTCCCAAATATCACTTTGTATATTTCACAAGAACAGTGTTAGCAAACAGATTCGTGAACAGATAGATGGGACACTGTGAGATGAATTCACATATCACAAAGGAGTTTCTAAGAAAGCTTCTTTCTCGTTTTTATCTGAGGATATTTCCTTTGGTCATATAGTCTTCAAAGCGATCCGAAATATCGGTTCTCAGATTCCACAAAAACAGGACTAGCAAATGGCTCCACGAAATACAGCTGTAACTCAGTGAGTTGAATTCACACATCACAAAGCAGTTTCTTAGAAAGCTTCTTTCTACTTCTTATCTGAGGATATTTCCTTTGTCAACATAAGCTTCTTTGGGCAAAGAAATATACCATTGTAAATTTCTAGAAAACTGTGTCAGCAAACTGATCAATACAAAGAAAAGTGTAACTCTGTGAGTTGCATTCACACGTCACAATGCAGTTTCTTGGAATGCTTCTTTCCAGTTTTTATATTAGGGTATTTCCTTTTTCACCATAGCCATCAATGCACTCCCTAATATCCCTTTGCAGATTCCACGAGAAGAGCGTTAGCAAACAGCTTCATGAACAGAAAGATGGAACTCTGTGAGATGAATTCAGAGATCAGAAAGAAATTTCTCAGAAAACTTCTTTCTCATTTTTATCTGAGGATATTTCCCTTGGCCATGTAGTCTTCAAATTGACTGGAAATATCAGTTCTCACATTCCATAAAAACATGGCTAGCAAACATCTCCACGAAATACTGCTGCAACTCACTGACTTGAATTCACACATCACAAAGCAGTCTATCAGAAAGTTTCCTTATACTTTTTGTTTGAAAATATTACCTTTCTCACCTAAACTTCATTGCAGTAAGAAATATCCAGATTTGAAGAAAACACAGTTAGCAAACTGAACAAAGAAAAGACGTGTAACTCTATGAATTGCATTCATACGTCACAAAACAGTTCCTCAGAACGCTTCTTTCCAGGTTTTATCTGTGGATATCTCCTTTTTTACCATAGTCCTAATGCACTCCCAAATAATACTTTGCAGTTTCCACGAGAACAGTGTTAGCAAGCAGCTTCGTGAACAGAAAGGTGGAACTCTGTGAGATGAATTCACAGATCACAAAGAAGTTTCTGAGACAGTTTCTTTCTCTTTTTTTATCTTATTATATCTACTTTTCAATCATAGACCTCAATGAGTTCCCAAATATCACTTTGCATATTCCATGAGAAATGTGTCAGCAAACAGCTTCATGAACAGAAAGATGGAACTCTCTGAGATGAATTTACAGAACAGAAAGAAATTTCTCAGAAAACTACTTTGTCATTTTTATCTGAGGATATTTCCTTTGGCCGTACAGTTTTCAAAGCAATCCAAAATATCAGTTCTCAGATTCCATAAAAACAGGGCTAGCAAAGGGATCCGTGAAATACAGGTGTATCTCTCTGAGTTGAATTCACACATCACATAGCAAATTCTCAGAAAGCTTCTTTCTACTTTATGTTTGAGGATATTTCCTTTGTCATTGTAAGCTTCATTGTGCTAAGAAATATGGCATTGCAGATGAGAAGAAAACAGAGTTAGCAAACTTATCAATGAAAAGAAATGTGTAACTCTGTGAGTTGCATTCACACGTCAAAAAGCAGTTTCTCAGAACACTTCTTTCCAGGTTTTGTCTGTGGATATATCATTTTTCACCATAGCCCTAATGCGATCCCAAATATCACTTTGCAAGTTCCATGAGAACAGTGTCAGCAAACGGCTTCATGAACAGAAAGGTGGAACTCTGTGGGATGAATTCACAGATCAAAAAGGAGTTTCTCAGAAAGCTTCTTTCTCATTTTTTTCTGAGAATATTTTGTATTCCACCGTAGCCCTCAATGCACTCCAAAATATCATTTTGCAGATTCCACAAGAAGAGTGTTAGCAAACAGCTTCTTGAACAGAAAGGTTTAACTCTGTGAGATGAAATCAGATATCAGAAAGAAATTTGTCAGAAAACATCTTTCTCGTTTTCATCTGAGGATATTTCCTTTGGCCGTATAGTCTTCAAAACAATCCAAAATATCATTTCTCAGATTCCATAGAAACAGGGCTATAAAATGGCTCTATGAAATACAGGTGTAACTCTGCCAGTTGAATTCACACATTACAAAGTAGTTTCTCAGAAAACTTTTTTCTACTTTTTGTGTGAGGATATTTCCTTTGTCACCGTAAGCTTCATTATGCTAAGAAATATCACATAGCAGATTAGAAGAACACAGAATTACCAAACTGTTCAATGAAAAAAAAATGTGTAACTATGTGAGTTTAATTAACACATCACAAAGTACTTTCTCTCAACGCTTCTTTCCAGGTTTTATCTGTATATATTTCCCTTTCAATCATAGCCCTAATGTGCTCCCAAATATCACTTTACAGTTTCCTCGAGAACAGTGTTAGCAAACAGTTTCATGAACAGAAAGGTGGAACTCTGTGAGATGAATTCACAGATCAGAAAGAAATTTCTCAGAAAACTTCATTCTCATTTTTATCTGAGGATATTTCCTTTGGCAGTATAGTATCCAAAGCGATGCAAAATATCAGTTCTTAGATTCCACAAAAACAGGACTAGCAAACTGCTCCACGAAACACAGCTGTAACTCAGTGAGTTGAATTCACATATCATAAAGCAGTTTCTTAGAAAGCTTCTTTCTACTTTTTATCTGAATATATTTCCTTTGTCACCATAAACTTCATTGGGCAATGAAATATCCCATTGCAGATTTGAAGAAAACAGTGTTAGCAAACTGATCAATGAAAAGAAATATGTAACTCTGTGAGTTACATTCACACGTCACAATGCAGGTACTCAAAACTCTTCTTTTTAGTTTTTATCTTAAGATATTTCCTTTTTCACTGTAGCTCTCAATGTGCTCCCAAATATCACTTTGCAGATTCCACGAGAAGAGTGTTAGCAAACAGCTCCATGAACAGAAAGGTGGAATTCTGTGAGACGAATTCACAGTTCAGAAAGAAATTTCCCAGAAAACTTCTTTCTCGGTTTTATCTGGCATAATTCCTTTGGCCATAGGGTCTTCAAAGCGATCTGAAATATCAGTTCTCAGATCACGAACAGAAAGGTGGAACTCTGTGAGATGAATTCACAGATCACCAAGAAGTTTATCAGAAAGCTTCTTTCTCGTTTTTATCTGAGGATAATTTCGTTTCCACCATAACCCTCAATGCGTTCCCAAATATCACTTTGCAGATTCCAGGAGAACAGTGTTAGCAAAGGGTTTCATGAACAGGAAGGTGGAACTCTGTAAGATGGATTCACAGATCGCAAAGAAGTTTCTCAGAAAGCTTCTTTCTCGTTTTTATCTGATTATATTTCCTTTACCACCCTCAAATATGCCCTTAAAGTGCTCCCAAATATCACGTTGAAGATTCCACGAAAACATGTTAGCAAATGAATCCAGGTACAGATAGGTGGATTTCTGAGAGATCAATTCACAGATCACAAAGAAGTTTCTCATAAAGCTTTTGTCTCGTTTTTATCTGAGGATATTACCTTTCACCATATAGTCTTCAAAGCGATCCGAAATATCAGTTCTCAGATTCCACAAAAACAGGGATAACAAATGATTCCATGAAATACAGGTGTACTCAGTGAGTTTAATTCACACATCACAAAGCAGTTTCCCAGAAAGCTTCTTTCTACTTTTTATCTGAGGATATTTCCTTTGTCAGCATAAGGTTCATTGCACTAAGAAATATCCCATTGCAGATTGCAAGAAAGAAGAGATAGCAAACTGATGAATGGAAAGAAAAGTGTAACTCTGTAAGTTGCATTAACAAGTCACAAAGCAGTTTCTCAGAACGCTTATTTCCAGTTTTCATCTGAGGATATTTCTTTTTTCACCATATCCCTCAAGGCACTCCCAAATATCACTTTGCAGTTTCCATGAAACCACTGTTAGCACGGTTTCATGAACAGAAAGGTGGAACTCTGTGAGATGAATTCACAAATCACAAAGAAATATCTCAGAAAGCCTCTTTCTTGTTTTTTTCTGAGGATATTTTCCTTTCCACCATAGTCCTCAATGCGCTCCCAAATATCACTTTGCAATTTCCACGAGAACTGTGTTAACAAACGGCTTCATGAAGAGAAAGGTGGAACACTGTGAGATGAATTCACAGGTCACAGAGAAGTTTCTCAGAAAGCTTCTATCTTGTTTTTATCTTATTATATTTCCTTTTCCACCATAGCCCTCAATGTGCTCCCAAATATCACTTCGAATATTCCATGGTAAGAGTATTAGCAAACAGCTTCATGAACAGGTAGGTGGAACTCTGTGAGATGAATTCACAGAACAGAAAGAAATTTCTCAGAAAACTTCCTTCTCCTTTTTATCTGAGGATATTTCTTTCAGCCGTATAGAATTCAAAGCTATCCGAAATATCAGTTCTCAGATTCCACAAAAACAGGGCTAGCAAACGGCTCCACAAAATATAGCTGTAACTCAGTGACTTGAATTCACTCATCACAAAGCAGTTTCTCAGAAAGGTTCTTTCTACTTTCTATCTGAAGATGTTTAGTTTTTCACCATAAGCTTCATTGTGCTAAGAAATATCCCTTTGCAGATTTCAAGAAAACAGAGTTAGCCAACTGATCAATGAAAAGAAAAGTGTAACTCTGTGAGTTGCATTCACACGTCACAAAGCAGTTTCTCAGAAACTTCTTTCCAGATTTTATTTGAGGACATTTTCTTTTTCACCATAGCCCTCAATGCACTCCCAAATATAACTTTTCAGTTTCCACGAGAACAGTGTTAGCAAACGGCTTCATGAACAGAAGGATGCAACTCTGGGAGATGAATTCACAGATCACAAATTAGTTTCTCAGAAAGCTTCTTTCTCGTTTTTTTCATTTTATATTTGCTTTCCAATCGTAGCTCTCAATGCACTCCGAAATATCTCTTTGCAGATGCCACGAAAGCAGTATTAGCAAACAGTTTCATGAAGAGGACGGTGCAACTCTGTGACATGAATTCACAGAACAGAAAGGAATTTCTCAGAAAACTTCCTCTTGTTTTCATCTGAGGATATTCCCTTTGGCCGTATCATCTTCTAAGCAATCTGAAATATCAGTTCTCAGATTCCACAAAAACAGGGCTAGCAAATGGCTCCATGAAATACAGGTGTAACTCAGTGAATTGAATTTACATATCACAAAGCAGTTTCTCAGAAAGTTTTTTCTACTTTTTTTCAGATAATATTTCCTTTGTCACTGTAAGTTTCTTTGCGCTAAAAAATATCACATTGCAGATTTCAAGAAAACAGAGTTAGCAAACTGATTAATGAAAAGGAAATTTTAACTCTGTGAGTTGCATTCACCCATCAAAAAGCAGATTCTCAGAATGCATCTTTCCAGTTTTTATCTGAGGATATTTCCTTTTTCACCATAGCCCTCAATGCACTGCCAAATATCACTTTGCAGTTTCCATGAGATCAGTGTTAGCAAACGGCTACATGAACAGAAAGCTGGAACTATGTGAGATGAGTTCACAGATCACAAAGAAGTTTCTCAGAAAGCTTCTTTCTCATTTTTATGTTTTTCTATTTCCTTTTCCACCACAGCCCTCAATGCGCTCTCAAATATCACTTTGCAGATTCCACGAAAACAGTATTAGCAAACAGCTTCATGAACAGAAACATGGAACTCTGTAAGATGAATCACAGAACAGAAAGAAATTTCTCAGAACTTCCTTCTCATTTTTATCCTAGGATATTTCCTTTGGCCTTATAGTCCTCTAAGTGATCTGAAATATCAGTTCTCAGATTCCACCAAAACAGGGCTAGCAAACGCCTCCATGAAATACAGCTGTCACTCAGTGAGTTGAATTCACCCATCACAAAACTGTTTCTCAGAAGCTTCTTTATACTTTTTGTCTGACGATATTTCCTTTGTCACCATAAGCTTCATTGCCCGAAGAAATATCCCACTGCAGATTTCAAGAAAACAGAGTTAGCAAACTGATCAATGAAAAGTATAACTCTGTGAGTTGCATTCACACGTTACAAAGCAGTTTATCAGAACGCTTCTTTCCAGTTTTTATCTGATGATATTTCATTTTTCACTGTAGCCCTCAAAGCGCTCCCAAATATCACTTTGCAGTTTCCACGAGAACAGTGTTAGCAAATGGCTTCTTAAAGGGAAAGGTGGAACTCTGTGAGGTGAATTCGGAGACCACAAAGAAGTTTCTCCGAAAACTTGTTTCTCGTTTTTATCTGATTATATTTCCTTTCCCACCATAGCCCTCAATGTGCTCCCAAATATCACTTTGCAAATTCCAGGAGGACAGTGTTAGCAAATGGCTTCATGAACAGAAAGGTGGAACTCGGTGAAATGAATTCACAGATCACAAAGAAGTTTCTCAGAAAGTTTCTTTCTCGTTTTCATCTGATTATATTTCCTTTTCCACCATAGCCTTCAATGTGCTCCGAAATATCACTTTGCAGATTTCACGAAAACAGTGTTAGCAAAGGGATTCATGAAGAAATAGGTGGAATTCTGTGAGATGAATTCAGACATCACAAAGTAGTTTCTCAAAAACCTTCTTTCTCGTTTTTATCTGATTATATTTCCTCTTCCACAATAGCCCTCAAAGCGCTCCAAATATCACTTTGCAGATTCCACGAAAACAGTATTAGCAAACAGCTTCTTGAAAAGAAAGGCAGAACTCTTTGAGATGAGTTCACAGAACAGAAAGAAATTTCTCAGAAAATTTCTTTCTCGTTTTTATCTGAGGATTTTTCCTTTTTCCGAATCGTCTTCAAAACGATCTGAAACATCAGCTGTCAGATTCCACAAAAACAGGGCTAGCCAACGACTAAATGACATACAGGTGTAATTCAGTAAGTTGAATTCACACATCACAAAGCAGTTTCTCAGAAAGATTCTTTCTACATTTTATCTGAGGATATTTCCCTTGTCACCATAAGCTTCATTGCAGTAAGAAATATCCCGTTGCAGATTTCAAGAAAACAGTGTTACCAAACTGATCAATGAAAACGAAAGTGTAACTCTGTGAGTTGCATTCACACGTCACAAAGCAGTTTCTCAGAACGCTTCTTTCCGGTTTTTATCTGAGTATATTGTCTTTTTCACCATAGCCCTCAAGGCTCTCACAAATATCACTTTGCAGATTCCACGAGAACAGTGTTAGGAAAAGGCTACATGTACAGAAAGGTGGAATTCTGTGAGATGAATTCACAGATCACAAAGAATTTTATCAGAAAGCTTCTTTCTCGTTATTACCTGAGGTTGCTTCCTTTGACCGTATAGTCTTCAAAGCCATCTGAAATATTGGTTCTCAGATTCCACAAAAACAGTGCTAGCAAAGGGCTCCATGACATAAAGTTGTAACTCAGTGAGTTAAATTCACACGTCACAAACCAGTTTCTCAGAATTCTTCCTTCCAGTTTTTATCTGTGGATATTTCCTTTTTCACCATAGCCCTCAACAGGCTCCCAAATATCACTTAACAGTTTCCATGAAAACAGTGGTAACAAATGGCTTCATGAAGACAAAGCTGGAACTCTGTGAGATGAATTCACAGATAACAAAGAAGTTTCTCAGAAAACTTCTTTCTCGTTTTTATCTGATTATACTTCCTTTTCCACCATAGCCCTCAATGCCCTCCCAAATATCACTTTGTAGATTCCATGAGAACGGTGTTAGCAAATGACTTCATGAACAGAAAGGTGGAATTCCGTGAGATGAATGCATAGATCACAAAGAAGTTTCCCAGAAAGCTTGTTTCTCGTTTTTATCTGATTATAATTCCTTTTCCAACAAAGCCCTCAAGTCGCTTCCAAATATCACTTTGCAGATTCCACGAAAACAGTGTTAGCAAATGGATTCAAGAACGGATTGGTGGAATTCTGTGACAAGAATTCACAGATCACAAAGGAGTTTCTCAGAAAGCTTCTTTCTTGTTTTTATCTGAGGATGTTTCCTTTTTCCGTATCATTTTCAAAGCGATCCATAATATCAGTTCTCAGATTCCACAAAAACAGGGCTAGCAGACGGCTACAAGACATACAGATCTAATGCTGTGAGCTGAATTGTTACATCACAAAGCAGTTTCTCAGAAAGCTTCTTTCTCATTTTTATCTAATTATATTACCTTTTCCACCATAGCCCTCAGTGCGCTCCCAAATATCACTTTCCACATTCCAAAAGAACAGTATTAGCAAACAGTTTCACAATCAGAAAGGTGGAACTCTGTGAAATGAATTCACAGAATGGAAAGGAATTTTTCAGAACACTTCCTTCTTGTTTTAATCTGAGGATATTTCCTTGGCCATATAGTCTTCAAAGCAATCCAAAATATCAGTTCTCATATTCCACAAAAACAGGGCTAGCAAATGGCTCCAAGAAATACAGGTGTAACTCAGTGAATTGAATTCACACATCACAAAGCAGTTTCTCTGAAAACTTCTTTCAACTTTTTATCTGAAAATATTTCCATTGTCACCGTAAGTTTCATTGCGCTATGAACTATCCCATTGTAGATTTCAAAAAGAGAGTTAGCAAACTGATCAATGAAAAGAAAAGTGTAACTCTGTGGGTTGCATTCACAAGTCACAAAGCAGTTTCTCAGAACGCTTCTTTCCAGTTTTTATCAGAGAATATTTCCTTTTTCACCATAGCCCTCAATGCTCTTTAAAATATCACTTCGCATATTCCACCAGGAGAATATTAGCAAACAATTATATGAACTAAAAGGGGAACTCTGTGAGATGATTACACAGATCACATAGAATTTTCTCAGAATGCTTCTTTTCAGTTTCTAGCTGAAGACATTTCCTTTTTCACTGTATCCCTCAATGCGCTCCCAAATGTCCCTTTGCAGATTCCACGAGAAGAGTGTTAGCAAACAGCTACTTGAACAGAAAGGTGGAACTCTGTGAGATGAACTCAGAGATCAGAAAGACATTTCTCAGAAAAGCTCTTTCTCGTTTTTATCTGGGGATATTTCCTTGGGCTGTATACTTCTCAAAGCGATCCGAAATATCGGTTCTCAGATTCCATAAAAACAGGGCTAGCAAACTGCTCCACGAAATACACGTGTAACTCACTGAGTTGAATTCACACATCACAAATTAGATTCTCAGAAAGCTTTTTTCTACTTTTTGTTTGAGCATATTTCCTTTGTCACCTTTGGCTTCATTGCGCTAAGAAATATCCCATTGCAGAATTGAAGAAAACAGAGTAAGCAAACTGATCAATGAAAAGAAATGTGTAACTCAGTGAGTTACATTCACATGTCACAAAGCAGTTTCTCAGAACGCTTCTTTCCAGGTTTTATCTGTGGATATTTCCTTTTCTACCATAGCCCTAATGCACTCCCAAATATCACTTTGCAGTTTCCACGAGAACAGTGTTAGCAAAGAGCTTCATGAACACAAAGGTGGAATTCTGTGAGATGAATTCAGAGAGTAGAAAGACATTTTTCAGAAAACTTCTTTCTCATTTTAATGTGGGGATTTTTTTTGGCTGTATACTCTTCAAAGAAATCCGAAATATCAGTTCTCAGATTTCACAAAAACAGGACTAGCAAACAGCTCCATGAAATACAGCTGTAACTCAGTGAGTTGAATTCACACATCACAAAAAAGCAGTTTCTCAGAAAGCTTCTTTCTACTTTTTGTTTGAGTATATTTCCTTTGTCACTGCAAGCTTCATTGTGCAAAGAAATACCCCTTAGCAGATGTGAAGAAAAGAGAGTTAGCAAACTGATCAATGAAAAGAAATGTGTAACTCTGTGAGTTGCATTCACACGTCAGAAAGCAGTTTCTCAGAACGCTTCTTTCCAGGTTTTATCTGTAGATATTTCCTTTTACACCATAGCTTTATGGTGCGATAGGAATTCACGTGACCTAGAGCAGTTTCACAGGAAGTTTCCCTCTGGTTGTATCAGAGGGTATTTCTTTTTAGGCATATTCTTAAGAGTGTTCCCAAAAATCCTTTCTCAGGTTCCACAGAAACAGTGATTTCAAACTGCTCAATCCAAAGAATGATTTAACTCTATTAGATGAATAAACACATCACAAAGCAGTTGCTCTCTCCAGTTTTCCTCGGAAGATGTTTCCTTTCTCACCACAAGCCTCTGGGCATGACTTAGTATCCCTTCACAGATTTCTCAAACAGAGTTTCCAAACTGGGCAATGTAGTGTAAACCTTAACTCTCTGAAATAAATGTACACGTCAGAGAGCAGTTACTTGGAAAGCTTCATTCTCGATTTTATTTCAGGATACTTCACTTTTCGCCATACTCTACAATGCACTGCAAAATATCACTTTTTCAGTTTTACAGGATCAGTGTTCATACACTGGATTACGAGAAAAGAGGTATAACTCCCTGAGTGGAATGCACACATCACAAAGCACTCTCTCAGAAAGCTTATCTCCAGTTTTTATCTGAAGATATTTCTTATTTCCCCACAGGCCTGAATGTGCTCACGAATGTCCCTTCATGAATTGGTCCATAACGCAGTTTCAAAACTACTTAATAGAAAGTTTTGTCTATGTGAGATGAAGAGACATATCTATCACAAAGCATTTTCACAGAAAGCTTCTTTCCAGTTTTTGTCTGAGGATATTTCCTTTCTCACCATATCCATCCATATACTCTCGAATGTCCCCTGGTAGCTTTTTCTTCAAACGAGATTCCCCAATCCTCAATGAGAAGGAAAGTGTAACTCTGTGAGTGGAATGCACACGTCACAAAGCAGCTCAAAGAAAATCTTCTCTCCAGTATCTATCTGAAGATATTTCCGTTTTCAATGAAGCCTCAAAGCACTCCCGAGTATCCCTTACCTGACTAACCTAAAACAATGTTAGGATACTGCTCAATATACACAGAATATTAACTGTGGGAGGGGAATTCACGTGACCTAGAGCAGTTTCGCAGAAAGTTTCCTTCTGGTTATTATCGGAGGGTATTTCTTTTTCAGCATATTCTTAAGATGTTCCCAAATGTCCTTTCTTAGGTTCCACAGAAATGATTATTTCAAACTGCTCAATCCAAAGAATGATTTAACTCTATGAGATGAATACACACATCACAAAGCAGTTGCTCCAAAATCTGCTCTCCAATTTTCATCGGAAAACGTTTCCTTTCTCACCCGAGGACTCCAGGTGCCACTAAATATCCCTTCACAGATTCCTCAAAGGCAGAATTTCGAAACTGGGCAATGTATTGTAAGATTTAACTCTCTGAAATGAATGCACATGTCAGACAGCAGTTTCCTGGAACGCTTCTTTCTGAGTTTTATTACAGGATAATTCCTATTTCGCCATAGTCTTCAATGCGTTGCAAAATAGCACTTTTTCAGTTTTATGGGAAGAGAGTTCATATACTTCCTTATGAGAATAGAGGTATAATTCCCTAAGGGGAATGAACACGTTACAAAGCAGCTCCTCAGAAATCATCTCTCCATTATCTATCTGAAGATATTTCCGTTTCCACAGTAATCCTCAAAGCACTCCTGGGTTTCCCTTAGCTGACTAACCTGAAACAGTGTTAGAATACTGCTCAATGAAAACAGAAACGTAATTGCCTTAGTGGAATTCACGTGACATAGAGCAGTTTCACAGAAAGTTTCCTTTTCTTTTTTATGGGAGGCTATTTCTTTTTCAGCATATTCTTAAGAGCATTCCCAAATGTCCTTCCTCAGGTTCCACAGAAAAAATGATTTCAAACTGCTCAATCCAAAGACTGATTTAACTCTATGAGATGAATACACACATCACAAAGCACTTGCTCCGAAAGCTTCTCTCCAGTTTCATCGGAACACGTTTCCTTTCTCAGCACAAGTCTCCAGGCACCACTTAATATCCCTTCACAGATTCCTCAAAAACAGAGTTTCCAAACTGGGCAACTTAGTGTAAGCTTTAACTCTCTGAAATAAATGTATATGTCAGAGAGCAGTTTCTTGAAATACTTCTTTCTGGGTTTTATTTCAGGATATTTCACTTTTCGCCATAGTCTTCAATGCACTGCAAAATATCACTTTTTTAGTTTTACAGGAACAGTGTTTGAACACTGGATTATGAGAAAAGAGGTATAACTTCCTGAGTGGAATTCACACATCACAAAGCAGTTTCTCAGAAATCTTCATTCCAGTTATTATCTGAAGATTATTCTTATTTCCCCACAGGGTTGAATGTGCTCCCGAATGTCCCCTCGCAAATCCATCCTTGACACAGTTTCAAAACTATGTCATAGAAAGAAAGTTTTATCTATGTGAGATGAATAGACATATATATCACAAAGCAGTTTCACAGAAAACTTCTTCCCAGTTTTTGTCTGAGGATATATCCTTTTTCACCATAGCTGTCCATATACTCCCGAATGTCCCCATGTAGGGATTTCTCCAAATGGAATTCCCCAATCCTCTTTGAGAAGAAAAGTATAACTCTGTGAGTGGAATGCACACGTCACAAAGAGCTCCTTGGAAATCTTCCCTCCAGTATCTATCTGAAGATATTTCCGTTTTCACAGTAATCCTCAAAGCTCTCCCGAGTTTCCCTTAGCTGAAGAACCTGAAACAGTGTTAGAATACTGCTCAATGAAAACAGAAGCTTAATTGTGTGAGTGGAACTCACGTGACCTAGAGCAGTTTCACAGAATGTTTCCTTCTGTTTTTTATTGGAGGCTATTACTTTTTCAACATATTCTTAAGGGTGTTCCCAAATATCCTTTCTCAGGTTCCACAGAAACAGTGATTTCAAACTGCTTAATCCAAAGAAAAATTTAACTCTATGAGGTGACTACACACATCACAAAGCAGTTCCTCCTAAAGCTTCTCTTCAGTTTTCTTCGGAAGATGTTTCCTTTTCCACAACAAGCCTCTGGGCGTCACTTAATATCCCTTCACAGACTCCTCAAAGACAGAATTCTCAAACTGGGCCGTAGTGTAAGCTTTAACTCTCTGAAATGAATGCATGCATCAGAGAGCAGTTTCTTGGAATGCTTCCTTCTGGGTTTTTTTTCAGGGTATTTCCCTTTTTGCCATAGTCTTCAAAGCACTGCAAAATATCACTTTTTCTGTTTTAGAGGAACAGTGTTCACACACTGCCTTATGAGAAAAGAGGTCTAACTCCCTGAGTGGAATGCTCACGTCACAAAGCAGTTTCTCAGAAAGCTTATCTCCAGTTTTTATCTGAAGATATCTCCTATTACCCCACAGGCCTGAATGTGTTCCCAAGTGTCCCTTCGCGAATCCATCCATGACGCAGATTCAAAACTGCATAATAGAAAGAAAGTTTTACCAATGTGAGATGAATAGACATATCTATCACAAAGTAGTTTCACAGAAACCTTTCCAGTTTTTGTCTTAGAATATTTCGTTTTTCAAAATATGGGCCCATATACTCCTGAATGTCCCTTGGTAGCATTTCCTCCAAATGAG
The DNA here is from genome assembly GCF_024542745.1 of Macaca thibetana thibetana. NCBI lineage: Eukaryota > Metazoa > Chordata > Mammalia > Primates > Cercopithecidae > Macaca > Macaca thibetana. The sequence goes on along the minus strand of NC_065580.1, from coordinate 183,808,924 downwards.
ATTTCCCAATCCCCTATGAGAAGAAAAGTATAACTCGGTGAGTGGAATGTACATGTCACAAAGCAGCTCCTCGGAAATCTACTCTCCAGTATCTGTCTGAAGATATTTCCGTTTTCACCGTAAGCCTCAAAGCGCTCCCGAGTATCCCTTAGCTGACTAACCTAAAGCAGTTTTAGAATACTGCTCAATGAAAACAGAAGCTTAACTGTGCAAGTGGAATTCACATGATATAGAGCAGTTTCACAGAAAGTTTCCTTCTGGTTTTTATCGGATGGTATTTCCTTTTCAGCATAAAGCAGCTTCTCATACATCTTCTCTCCAGGGACTATTTGAAGATATTTCCATTTTCACCATAAGCCTCAATGCGCTTCACAGGATCCCTTAGCTCTCTAACCTAAAATAGTGTTAGAATACCGCTGAATGAAAACAGAAGCTTAACTGTTTGAGTGAACATCACGTGACCTAGAGCAGTTTCACAGAAAGTTTCTTTCTGGTTTTTATCGGAGGGTATAACTTTTTCAGCAAATTCTTAAAAGCATTCCCAAAAGACCTTTCTCAGGTTCCACAGAAACAGTGATTTCAAACTGCTCAATCCAAACAATGATTTAACTCTATAAGATGAATACATACATCACTAAGCAGTTGCTCCAAAAGCTTCACTTTAGTTTTCATCAGAAGACGTTTCCTTTCTTGCCAAAAGCCTATGCGCACCACTAAATATCCCTTCACAGATTCCTCAAAGACAAAGTTTCCTAACTGGGCTACGTAGTGTAAGTTTTAACTCTCTGAAATCAATGCACACGTCAGAGAGGAGTTTCTTAGAACGCATCTTTCTGGGTTGTATTTCAGATATTTCACTTTTTGCCATAGTCTTCAAAGCGCTGAAAAATACCACTTTTTCAGTTTTACAGGAATAGTGATCAAACGCTGCCTTATGAGAAAAGATGTATAACTCCCTGAGTGGAATGCACACATCACAAAGTAGTTTCTCAGAAATCTTCTCTCCAGTTTTTATTTCAAGGTATCTGCTATTTCCCCACAGGCCTGAATGTGCTCCCGAATGTCCCTTCGTGAATCCATCTATGATGCAGTTTCAAACCTGCGTAATAGAATGAAAGCTTTATCTTTGTGAGATGAATACACATATCTGTCACAAAGCGGTTTCACAGAAATCTTATTTCCAGTTTTTTTCTGAGGATATTTCCTTTTCACCATAGCCGTCCATATACTCTCGAATGTCCCCTGGTAGCTTTTTCTCCAAGCAGAATTCCCCAAATCTCTCTGAGAAGAAAAGTATAACTCTGTGAATGGAAGGCACACATCACAAAGCTGCTCCTCGGAAATCTTCTCTCCAGTATCTATCTGACGATATTTCCGTTCTCACCGTAAGCCTCAAAGTGCTCCCGAGTATCCCTTAGCTGACTAACATAAAACAGTGTTAGAATACTGTTCAATGAAAAAGAAGCTTAACTGTGTGAGTGAAATTCACGTGACCTAGAGCAGTTTCACAGAAAGTTTCCTTCTGGTTTTTATGGGAGAGTAATCCTTTTTCAGCATATTCTTAAGAGCGTTCCCAAATGTTCTTTCTCAGGTTCCACAGAAACAGTGATGTCAAACTGTTCAATCCAAAGAATGATTTAACTCTAGGAAATGAATACACACATCATAAAGCAGTTCCTCCGAAATCTTCTCTCCAGTTTTCATCAGAAGATGTTTCCTTTCTCACCACAAGAATCTGGGCATCACTTAATATCCCTTGACAGATTCCTCAAAGACAGAGTTTCCAAACTGGGCATAGTAGTGTAAGTTTTAACTCTCTGAAATGAATGCACACGTCAGAAAGCAGTTTCTTGGAACGCTTCTTTCTGGGTTTTATTTCAGGATATTTCACTTTTCGCCATAGTCTTCAATGCGCTGGAAAATATCACTTTTTCAGTTTTACAGGAACATTGTTCAAACACTGCCTTATGAGAAAAGAGGCATAACTCCCTGCGTGGAATGCACACAACATAAAGTAGTTCCTCAGAATGCTTCTCTCCAGTTTTTATCTGAAGATATGTCCTATTCCCCACAGGCCTGAATGTGCTCCCGAATGTCCATTCATGAATCCGTCTGTGACGCAGTTTCAAAACTGCGCAAGAGAAAAAAGTTTTATCTATGTGAGATGAATAGACATACCTATCACAACGCAGTTTCACAGAAAGTTTCTTTTCAGTTTTTATCTGAGGATGTTTCCTTTTCACCATAGCTGTCCATATACACTCGAATGTCCCCTGGTAGCTTTTTCTCCAAATGGGATTCCCCAATCCTCTATGAGAAGAAAAGTATGACTCTGTGAGTGGAATGCATACGTCACAAAGCAGCTCCTCGGAAATCTTCTCTGCAATATCTATCTGAAGGTAGTTCCATTTTCACCATAAGCCTCAAAGCACTCCCGAGTATCCGTTAGGTGATTAATGTAAAACAGTGTTAGAATACTGCTCAATGAAAACAGAAGCTTAACTGTGCGAGTGGACTTCACGTGACCTAGAGAAGTTACACAGAAATTCTGGTTTTCAAAGGAGGCTATTTCTTTTTCAGCATATTCTTAAGAGCGTTCCCAAATATCTTTTCTCAGGTTCCACAGAAACAATGATTTCAAGCTGCTCAATCAAAAGAATCATTTAATTCTATGAGATGAAAACACACACACATAACAGTTGCTCCGAAAGATTCTCTCCAGTTTTCATCAGAAGACGTTTCCTTTCACACCACAATCCCACGGGCTCCACTTAATATCCCTTCACAGATTCCTCAAAGACAGAGTTTCCAAACTAGGCAACGTAGTGTAAGCTTTAACTCTCTGAAATGAATGTACACGTCAGAGAGCAGTTTCTTGGAATGCTTCTTTCTGGGTTTCATTTCAGGATATATCAATTTTCGTCATAGTCTTCAATGCACGGCAAAACATTACTTTTTCAGTTTCACAGGAACAGTGTTCAAACACTGCTTTATGAAATAAGTGGTAAAACCCCCTGAGTGGAATGCACACTTTACAAAGTGGTTTCCCTGAAAACTTCTCTCCAGTTTTTATCTGGAGATAATTCTCATTTCCTCACAGGCATGAATGTGCTCCCGAATGTCCCTTCGAGAATCCGTCCATGATGCAGTTTCAAAACTGTGTCATAGAAAGAAAGTTTTATCTATGTGAGATGAATAGACATATCTATCACAAAGCAGTTTCAGAGAAAGCTTCTTTCCAGGTTTTGCCTGAGGATATTTCCTTTTTCACCATAGCCATCCATATACTCCTGAATGTGAGCTGGAAGCTTGTTCTCCAAACGGGATTCCCCAATCCTCTATGAGAAGAAAAGTATAACTCCATGAGTGGAATGCACACGTCACAAAGCAGTTCCTTGGAACTCTTCTCTCCAGTGTCTATCTGATGATATTTCCATTTTCACCGTAAGTCTCAAAGCCCTCCCAAGTCTCCCTTATTTGATTAAACTAAAACAGTGTTAGAATACTGCTCAATGAAAACAGAAGCTTAAATGTGTGAGTGGAATTCATGTGACCTAGAGCAGTTTCACAGAAAGTTTCGTTCTGTGTTTTATTGGTGGGTATTTCTTTTTCAGCATATTCTTAAGAGCGTTCCCAAATGTCCTTTCTCAGGTTCCACAGAAACAGAGATTTCAAACTCCTGAATCCAAAGAATGATTTAACTCTATGAGATGAATACACACATCACAAAGCAGTTACTCCAAAAGTTTCTCTCCAGTTTTCATTGGAAGACGTTTCTTTTCTCACCACAAGCCTCTGGGTGCGGCTTAATATCTCTTCACATATTCCTCAAAGATAGAGTTTCCAAACTGGGCAACGTAGTGTAATTTTTTACTCTCTGAAATGAATGCACATGTCAGAAAGCAGTTTCTTACAATGCTTCTTTCTGGCTTTTATTTCAAGGTATTTCACTTTTCACTATATTCTTCAATGTGCTGCAAAATATCACTTTTTCAGTTTTACAGGAACAGTGTTCAAAAACTGCCTTATGAGAAAAGAGGTATAACTCCCTGAGTGGAATACACACATCACAAAGCAGTTTCTCAGAAAGCTTCTCTCCAGTTTTTATCTGAAGTTATCTCCTATTTCCTCACAGGCCTGTATGTGCTAAAAAATATCCCATCGTGAATCTGTCCATGACACAGTTTTGAAACTGCGTAATAGAATGAAAGTTTTATCTATATGAGATGAATAGACATATCTATCACAAAGCAGTTTCACAGAAAGCTTCTTTCCAGGTTTTGTCTGAGGATATTTCCTTTTTCACCATAGCCATCCATATACTCCCAAATGACCCCTGGTTGCTTTTTCTCCAAGTGGATTTCCCAATCCTCTTTGAGAAGAAAAGTAAACTCTGCCGGGCGCGGTGGCTCAAGCCTGTAATCCCAGCACTTTGGGAGGCCGAGACGGGTGGATCACGAGGTCAGGAGATCGAGACCATCCTGGCTAACACGGTGAAACCCCGTCTCTATTAAAAAATACAAAAAACTAGCCGGGCGCGGTGGCGGGCACCTGTAATCCCAGCTACTCGGGAGGCTGAGGCAGGAGAATGGCATGAACCCGGGAGGCGGAGCTTGCAGTGAGCTGAGATCCGGCCACTGCACTCTAGCCTGGGCGACAGAGCGAGACTCCATCTCAAAAAAAAAAAAAAAAAAGAAAAGTAAACTCTGTGAGTATAATGCACACATCACAAAGCAGGCCGTCGAAATTCTTCTATCCAGTATCTCTGCAAAGATATTTCCATTTTCACCATAAGCCTCAAAGCGCCTCCGAGTATCCCTTACTTGACTAACCTAAAACAGTGTTAGAATACTGCTCAATGAAAACAGAATCTTAATTCTGCGAGTAGAATTCACGTGACCTAGAGCAGTTTCACAGAAAGTTTCCTTCTGGTTTTTATCAGAGGGTATTTCTTTTTCAGCATAACCTTAAGAGCATTCCCAAATGTCCTTTCTCAGATTCCACAGAAACAGTGATTTCAAACTGCTCAATCCAAAGAATGATTTAACTCTAGGAGATGAATACACACATCACAAAGAAGTTGCTCTGAAAGCTTCTCTCCAGTTTTCATCGGAAGACGTTTCCTTTCTCACCACAAGAATCTGGGCGTCACTTAATAATCCCTTAAAAGATTCCTCAAAGACAGCGTTTCCACACTGGGCATTGTAGTGTAAGTTTTAACTCTCTGAAATGAATGCACATGTCAAAGAGCAGTCTCTTGGAACGCTTCTTTCTGGGTTTTATTTCAGGATATTTCACTTTTTGCCATAGTCTTCAATGCACTGAAAAATATCAGTTTTTCAGTTTTACAAACTGTGTTCAAACACTGCCTTATGAGAAAAGAGGTATAACTACTTGTGTGTAATGCACACATCACAAAGCAGTTCCTCAGAAAGCTTCTTTCCAGTTTTTATCTGAAGATATCTCCTTATTCACCATAGGCCTGAATGTGTTCCCGAATGTGACTTCACGAATCCATTCATGACGCAGTTTCAAAACTGCGTAATAGAAAGAAAGTTTTATCTATGTGAGATGAATTGACATATCTATCACAAAGCAGTTTCACAGAAAGCATCTTTAAATTTTTTGTCTGAGGATATTTCCTTTTTTACTGTAGTCGTCCATGTACTCCTGAAGGTCCCTGGTAGCTTTTTCTCCAACCAGAATTCCCAATCCTCTATGAGAGAAAATGTATAACTCTGTGAGTGGAATGCACACGCCACAAAGCAGCTCCTCAGAAATATTCTCTCCAGTATCTATCAGAGGATGTTTCCGTTTTCACAGTAAGCCTCAAAGCGCTCCTGAGTATCCCATAGCTGACTAACCTAAAACAGTGTTAGTATACTGCTCAATGAAAACAGAAGCTTAACTGTGCGAGTGGACTTCACGTGACCTAGAGCACTTTCACAGAAAGTTTCCTTCTAGTTTTATCAGAGGCTATTTCTTTTTCAGCATATTCTTAAGAGCGTTCCCAAATGTCCTTTCTCAGATTCCCCAAAACAGTGATATCAAACTGCTCAATCCAAAGAATGATTTAATTCTATGAGATCAATACACACATCACAAAGCAGTTTTCTGAAAGCTTCTCTCCAGTTTTCATTGGAAGACTTTTCCTTTCTCATCACAAGCCTCCAGGTGCCACTTAATATCCCTTCACAAATTCCTCAAAGACAAGCTTTCCAAACTGGGCAACGTAGTGTAAGCTTTAACTCTCTGAAATGAAAGCACAAGTCAGAGAGCAGTTTCTTGGACTGCTTCTTTCTAGATTTTATTTCAGGATATTTCACTTTTTTCCATAGTCTTCAATGCATTGCAAAATACCAATTTTCAGTTTTACAGGAACTGTGTTCAACACTGCATCATGAGAAAAGAGGTGTAACTCCCTGAGTCGAATGGACACATCACAAAGCAGCTCCTCGGAAATCTTCTCTCCAGTATCTGTCTGAAAATATTTCCATTTTCACTGTAAGCCTCAAAGCGCTCCCGAGTTTCCCTTAGCTGACTAACCTACAACCTCGTTAGAATACTGCTTAATGAAAACAGAAGTTTAACTATGCGAGTGGACTTCACATGACCTAGAGCAGTTTCACAGAAAGTTTCCTTCTGGTTTTTATTGGAGGGTATTTCTTTTTCAGCATACTCTAAATAGCGTTCCCAAATGTCTTTTCTCAGGTTTCACAGAAACAGTGATTTTAAATGCTCAATCCAAAGAATGATTTAACTCTGTGAGATGAATATACACATCACAATTCAATTGCTCCAAAACCTTTTCTGCAGTTTTCATCAAAAGATGTTTTCTTTCTCACAACATCCCTCTGGGTGTCACTTAATATCCCTTCACAGATTCCTCAAAGACAGAGTTTCCAAACTGGTCAACGTAGTGTAAGCTTTAACTCTCTGACATGAATGCACACGTCAGAGAGCGGGTTCTTGGAACGCTTCTTTCTGGGTTTTATTTTGGGATATTTCACTTTTCACCATAGTCTTCAATGTGCTGGAAAATATCACTTTTTCAGTTTTACAGGAACCGTGTTCAAAAACTGCCTTATGAGAAAAGAGGTATAACTCCCTGAGAGGAATGCAAACATCACAAAGCAGTTTCTCAGAAAGCTTCTCTCCAGATTTTATCTGAAGATATTTTCCATTTCCCCACAGTCCTGAATGTGCTCACAAATGTCCCTTCACGAATCCGTCCATGATGCAGTTTCAAAACTGCGTAATAGAAAAAAAGTTTTATTTATGTGAGATGACTAGATGTATCTATCCCAAAGCAGTTTCACAGAAAGCTTCTTTCCAGTTTTTGTCTGAGGATATTTCCTTTTTCACCAAAGCCGTCCATATACTCCCGAATGTTCCCTGTTACCTTTTTCTCCATATGGATTCCCCAATCCTCTCTGAGAAGAAAGGTATAACTTTATGAGTGGAATGCACATGGCTCAAAGCTGCTATTGGGAAATCTTCTTTCCAGTTTATTTATGAAGATATTTTCATTTTCACCGTTAGCATCAAAGCACTCCTGAGAATCCCGTAGCTAAGTAACCTAAAACAGTGTCAAAATATTGCTCAATGAAAACAGAAGCTTAACTGTGTGAATGGACTTCACGTGACCTAGAGCAGTTTCACAGAAAGTTTCCTTCTGGTTTTTATTGGAGGGTATTTCTTTTCAGCACATTCTTAAGTGTGTTCCCAATTGTCCTTTCTCAGGTTCCACAGAAACAGTGATTTCACACTGCTCAATCCAAACAATAATTTAACTCTGCGAGATGAATACACCCATCACAATGCAGTTGCTCCAAAAGCTTCTCTCCAGTTTTCATCAGAAGACGTTGGCTTTCCCACCACAAGTCTCTGGGCGCCACTTAATATTCCTTCACAGATCTCAAAGAAAGAGTTTCCAAATTGTGCAACGTAGTGTCAGCTTTAACTCTCTGAAATGATGCACATGTCAGAGAGCAGTTTCTTGGAACGTTTCTTTCTGGGTTTTATTTCAGGATATTTCACTTTTTGCCATAGTGTTTAAAACGCTGCAAAATATCACATTTTCAGTTTTACAGGAACAGTGTTCAAACACTGCCTTATGAGTAAACAGGTTTAACTCCCTGAGTGGAATACACACATCACAAAGCAATTTCTCAGAAAGCTTCTCTCCAGTTTTTATCTGACGATATTTCCTTTTTCAATATGCCCGAATGTGATCTCGAATATCCCTTTGTGAATCCATCCATGACGGAGTTTCCAAGCTGTGTAATGTAAAGAAAGCTTTATCCATGTGAGATGAATAAACATACCAAAAAACAGATTCGCAGAAAACTTCTTTCCAGTTTTTATCTGAACATATTTCCTTTTTCACCATAGTCCTGAATCTCCTCCCGGATGTCCCTTCGTGGATCCGTCCATGACAGAGTTTCCAAGCTGTGTAAGGTAAAGAAAGTTTTATCTATGGCAGATGAATACATATACCACAGGGCAGTTTGATAGAAAGTTTCTTCCCAGTTTTTGTCTGGAAAGTTTCTTTCCAGTTTTGTCTGTCCAGTTTTGTCAGTTTTGTCCCTTTTCACCATAGGCATCAACATGCTCCCGAATATCACTTGCGACCTTTTTCTCCAAAAGGGTTTCCCTGATGTTGTATGAGAAGAGAGGTATAACACTGTGAATGGAATGCACACGACACAAAGCAGCTCCTCAGAAAGCTTCTCTCCAGTTTCGCTCTGAACATATTTTCTTTTTCACCGTAAGCCTCAAAGTGGTCCTGAATATCCCTTTGCATGCTGAACATAAACAGGGTTAGAAAACTGCTCAATGAAAAAAGAGGTGAAACTGAGTGAGAGGAATTAAGACGACACAGAGCAGTTTCACAGAAAGCTCCCTTCTGGATTTTACCTGAGGATATTTATTTGTCCATATTCCAAAGGGCGTTCCTCAGATTCCACAGAAACAGTGATTTCAAACTGCTCAATCCAAAGAATGATTTAACTCTCTGAGATGAAAACACAGATCCCAGGCAGTTCCTCAGAAAGCTTCTCTACAGTTTTCAACGGAAGAGATTTCCTTGCTCACCACAGGCCTCTGGGCCCCACTTAGTATCCCGTCGCAGATTCCTCAAAGACAGATTTTCCAAAGTGGGCAGTGTAGAGTAAGCTTTAACTCTGTGAAATGAATGCACACATCAGAGAGCAGTTTCTTGGAATGCTTCTTTCTCAGTTTTATTTGAGAATATCATACTTTTTGCAATAGTTTTCAATGCACTAGGAAATATCACTTTTTCGGTTTTACCAGAACAGTGTTCAAACACTGCCTTATGAGAAAAGAGATATAAATTCCTGAGTGGAATGCACACTTCACAAAGTAGTTTCTCAGAAAGCTTCTCTCCAGTTTTTATCTGAAGATATTTCTTTTTTCACTATAGGCCTGAATGTGCTCCCGAATGTCCCTTCGTGGATCCATCCATGACGGAGTTTCCAAGCTGCATAATCTAAAGAAAACTTTACCAGTGTGAGATGAATAAACATAGCAAAAAACAGATTCACAGAAAGCTTCTATTCAATTTTTATCTGAGTATATTTCCACTTTCACCATAGTCCTGAATGTGCTCCCGAATGTCCCCTTTGGATATGTCCATGACAGAGTCTCCAGGCTGTGTAATGTACAAAAAGCTTTATTTATATGAGATGAATAAACATAACAAGAAGCAGATTCACAGAAAGCTTCTTTCCAGTTTTTATCTGAAGATATTTCCCTTTTCATCATACTCCTGAATCTGCTCCTGAATGTCCCTTCGTGAATCTGTCCATGACAGAGTTTCCAACCTGAGTAACATAAAGGAAGCTTTATCTGTGTGAGATGAATACACATATCACAAAGCAGTTTCACAGAAAGCTTCTTTCCAGTTTTTGTCTGAAGATATTTCACTTTTCACCATAGGCGTCAATATGCTCCCAAATAGCCCTTTGTATCATTTTCTCCTAAAGGATTTCCCTGATGCTGTATGAGAAAAGAGGTATAACACTGTGAGTGGAATGCACACGCCACAAAGCAGTTCCTCAGAAAGTTTCTCTCTAGTTTCTATCTGAACATATTTCCTTTTTCAACGTAAGCCTCAAACTGCTCCATATATCCCTTCACACACTAAAGATAAACAGTGTTAGAGAACTGCTCAATGACAAGAGAAGCTTAACTGAGCAATAGGAATTCACACGACACAGAGCAGTTTCACAGAAAGCTTCCTTCTGGTTTTTATCTGAGGATATTTCTTTCTCTATATTCTAAAGATCGTTCCCAAATGCCCCTCCTCAGATTCCACAGAAGCAGTGAATTCAAACTGCTCAATCCAAAGAATGATTTAACTCGATGAGATGAATACACACATCACAAAGCAGTTGCTCAGAAAGCTTCTCTGCAGCTTTCATCGGAAGACATTTCCTTACTCACCACAGGCAAACAGGCACCACTTAATATCCCTTGGCAGATTCCTGAAAGACAGAATTTGCACACTGGGCAAAGTAGAGTAAGCTTTACCTCTGTCAAATGAATGCTCATATCCAAGAGCAGTTCCTTGGTACGCTTCTTTCTGGGTTTTATTTGAGGATATATCACTTTTCCCTATAGTCTTCAATGTGCTCCAAAGTATCACTTTTTCGTTTTACAGGAACAGTGTTCAAACACTGCCTTTTGAGAAAAGATGTATAACTCCCTGAGTGGAATACACACATCACAAAGCAGTTTCTCAGAAAGCTTCTCTCCAGTTTTTATCTGAATATATTTCCTTTTTCACAATAGGACTGAATGTGCTTTCAAATATCGTGTTGTGGATCCATCCATGGTGGAGTTTCCAAACTGTGTAATATAAAGAAAGTTTTATCTATGTGAGATGAAGAAACACAGCAAAAGCAGATTCACAGAAAGCTTCTTTCCATTTTTAATCTGAAGATATTTCCTTTTTCACCATAGTCCTGAATGTGCTCCCAAATATCCATTCGCAGATCCATCCATGACAGAGTTTCCAAGCTGTGAAATGTAGAGAAAGATTTATCTATGTGAGATGAATACACATATCTAAGAACAGTTTCACAGGAAGGCTTTCCTAGATGCTGTATTAGAAAAGAGGTATAACAATGTGAGTGGAATGCACACGTCACAAAGCAGTTTCTCAAAAGGCTTCTCTCCAGTTTTTCTCTGAAGAAATTTCCTTTTTCACCATAGACCTGAATGTGCTCCCGGATGTGGATTCGCGGATCCATCCATGATGGAGTTTCCAAACTGCATAATATAAAGAAAGTTTTATCTATGTGAGATGAATAAATATATCTATCACAAAGCAGTTTCACAGTAAACTTCATTCCAGTTTTTGTTTGAGTTTTATTCCTTTTCCACTATAGCCATCCATTATTTCCGTCCTCAGAAAGCTTCTCTCCAGTTTCTATCTGCAGATATTTCCATTTTCACCATATACCACAAAGCGCTACTGAGTATCCCTTTGCAGACGAAACAGAAAGGGTGGTAGAATACAGCTCAATGAAAAGAGAAGCTTAACTGTGCGAGTGGAATTCACACAATCCAGAGCAATTTCACAGAAAGCTTAGTTCTGGTTTTTATTTGAGGTTATTTCTTTTTCAGCATATTCTAAAAAGTGTTGCCAAATGTCCTTTCACAAGTTCCACAGAAGCAGGGATTTCAAACTGCTCTATCCAAAGAATGATTTAACTCCATGAGAAGAATCCACACGTCACAAAGCAGTTGCTCAGAAAGCTTCTCCCCAGTTTTCAACTTAAGACATTTCCTTGCTCACCACAGACCTCCGGGCGCCACTTAATAACCCTTCGCAGATTCCTCAAAGACAGAGTTTCCAAACTGGGCAATATAGAGAAAGCTTTATCTCTGTGAAATGAATGCACATATCAGAGAGCAGTTTCTTGGAACGCTTTTTTCTGGGTTTTATTTGAGGATATTTCACTTTTTGCCATAGTCTTCAATGCGTTCCGAAATATCAGTTTTTCAGTTTTACAGGAATGGTTTCATACACTGCCTTATGGAAAAGAGGTATAACCCCTGAGTGGAATGCATATATCACAAAGCAGGTTCTCAGAAAGCCTCTCTTCAGTTTTTATCTAAAGATATTTCCTTTTTCAACATTGGCTCGAATGTGCTCCTGAATTTCCCTTCTCGGATCCATCCATGACGGAGTCTCCAAACTGCATAATATAAAGAAAGTTTTATCTATATGAGAGAATAAATAAATATATATATATATATCACAAAGTAGTTTCACAGAAAGCTTCTTTCCAGTTTTGTCTGAGAATATTTCCTTTTTCACAATAACCATACATATACTCCCAAATGTCCCTTTCTAGATTTACTCCAAAATGGATTCCCAAATTCTCTATGAATAGAAAGGTATAACTCTGTGAGTGAAATGTACATGTCACAAAGCAGCTCCTCTGAAAGTTTCTCTCCAGTTTCTATCTGAACATATTTCCTTTTTCACCATACGTGTCAAAGCATTTCCAAATATCGCTTTGAACGCTAATCATAAACAGTGTTAGAAAACTGCTCAATGAAAAGAGAACCTTAACTGAGCAAAAGGAATGCACACGACACATAGCACTTTCACAGAAAGCTTCCTTCTGTTTTTTATCTGAGGATATTTCTTTCTCCATATTCTAAGGAGCGATCCCAAATGTCCTTCCTCAAACTCCATAGAAACAGTGATTTAAAACTGCTCCATCCAAAGAATGTTTTACCTCTGTGAGATGAATACACACTTCACAAAGCAGTTGCTCAGAAAGCTTCTCTCCAGTTTTCAGCGGAAGATATTTCCTTGCTCACCACAACCCTCTGGTAGCCACTTAATAACCCTTCACAGTATACTCAAATACAGACTTTCCAAACTGGGAAATGTAGAGTAAGCTTTAACTCTGTGAAATGAATGGACATGTCAGAGAACAGTTTCTTGGAATATTTCTTTCTAGGTTTAATTGCGACATTTCACTTTTTGCAATAGTCTTCAATGTGTTCCGAATATCACTTTTTTTAGTTTTGCAGGAACACTGTTCAAACAGTGCTTTAGGGGTGGAATTCACAGAAAGCTTCTTTCCAGTTTTATCTGAAGATATTTCCTTTTCCACCATTGTCCTGAATGTGTTCCCGAATGTCCCTTCCTGGATCCGTCCATGACAGAGTTTCCAAGCTGCATAATATTAAGAAAGTTTTATCTATGTGAAATGAATACACATATCACAGATCAGATTCATAGAAAGCTTCTTTCCAGTTTTTGTCCCAGGCTATTTCCCTTTTCACCATAGGCATCAACATGTTCCTGAATATCACTTGGTACATTTTTCTCCAAACGTGTTTCCCCGAAGCTGTATGAGAAGAGAGGTATAACACTGTGAGTGGAATGCACACGTCACAAAGCAGTTCATCAGAAAGCGTCTCTCCAGTTTTGATCTGAATATATTTCCTTTTTATCAGAGGGTACTTCTTTTTCAGCATATTCTTCAGAGCGTTCCCAAATGTCCTTTCTCAGGTTCCACATAAACAATGATTTCAAACTGCTCAATCCAAAGAATGGTTTAACTCAATGAGATGAATACAAACATCATAAAGCAGTTGCTCAGAAAGCTTCTCACCACTTTTCATCGGAGACCTTGTCTTACTCACCACAAGCCTCCAGGCGCCACTTAATATCCCTTCACAGATTCCTCAAAGACAGAGTTTCCAACCTGGACAATGTAGAGTAAACTTTAACTCTGTGAAATGAACGCACATATCAGACAGCAGTTTCTTGGAATGCTTCTCTCTGGGTTTTATTTGAGGATATTTCACTTTTCGCCATTGTCTTCAATGTGCTCCAAAATATGACATTTTCGGTCTTACAGGAACAGTGTTCAAACACTGCCTTATGAGAAAGGAGATATAACTCCCTGAGTGGAATGCACACATCACAAATCAGTTTCTCAGAAAGCTGCTCTCCAGTTTTTATCTGAAGATATTTTTTCTTTCACCATAGGCCTGAATGTGCTCCCAAATGACCTTTCTCGAATCCGTCCACAACGGCGTTTCAAAACTGCGTTATTAAAAGAAAGTTTTATCTATGTGAGAAGAGTAAATATATCTATCACAAAGCAGTTTCACAGAAAACTTCTTTCCAGTTTTTGTCTGAGGATATTTCCTTTTTCACCATAGCCTCCATATATTCCTGAATGTCCTCTGATAGCTTTCTCTACAAAAGGGATTCCCCAATCTTCTATGAGAAGAAAGGTTTAATTCTCTGAGTGGAACGCACACGTCACAAAGCAGCTCCTCGGAAAGCTTCTCTCCAGTTTCTATCTAAAGATATTTCCTTTTACACCATAAGCCTAAAGGCGCTCCCAAATATCCCTTCACAGTCTAAACAAAAACAGTGTTAGAATACTGCTCAATGAAAAGAGAAGCTTAACTGTGGAGCAGAATTGACGCAACACAGAGCAGTTACACATCAAGCTTCCTTCTGGATTGTATCTGAGATTATTTCTTTTTCACGATTTATACAGAGCATTCCCCAATGTCCTTTCTCAGATTCCACAGAAACAGTGATTTCAAACTGCTCAAGATAAAGAATGATTTAACTCTGCATGATGAATACAAACTTCACAAAATAGTTGCTCAGAAATCTTCTCTCCAATTTTCAATGGAAAACATTTCCTTGCTCGCCACAGGCCTCTGGTGGCCACTTAATATCGCTTCACATAATTCTCAAAGACAGACTTTCCAAACTGGGAAATGTAGAGTAATCTTTAATGCTGTGTAATGAATGGACATGTCAGAGAGTAGTTTCTTGGAATGTTTTTTGCTGGGTTTTACTGGACGACATTTCACTTTTTGCCATAGTCTTCAATGTGCTCCTAATATCACTTTTGTTAGTTTTACAGGAACAGTATTCAAAGAGTGCCTTATGAGAAGAAAGGTATATCTCCCAGAGTGGAATTCACACATCACCAAGGAGTTTCTCAGAAAGTGTATCTCCAGTTTTTATCTGAATATATTTCTTTTTTCAGCATAGGCCCGAATATGATCCCAAATATCCCTTCGTGGATCCATCCATGATGGAGTTTCCAAGCTCTATCATGTAAAGAAAGCTTTATCTATGTGAGATGAATAATCATAGCAAAAAGCAGATTCACAGAAAGTGCTTTTCAGTTTTTATCTGAAGATATTTCCTTTTTCACCATAGACTTGAATGTGCTCCCAAATGTCCCTTCGTGGATCCATCCATGACAGAGTTTCCAAGCTGCATAATGTAAAGAAAGCTTTATCAATGTGGGATGAATACACGTATCACAGAGATGTTTCATAGAAAGCTTCTTTCCAGTTTTTGTCTGAGGCTCTTTCCCTTTTCACCATAGGCATCAACATGCTCCCGAATATCACGCTGTACATTTTTCTTCAAAAGGGTTTCCCCGATGCTGTATAAGAAGAGAGATATAACACTCTGAGTGGAATGCACGTCACAAAACAGTTCCTCAGAAAGCTACTCTCAATTTTCTGTCTGAACATACTTCCTTTTTCACCGTAAGCCTCAAAGCACTCCCGTATATCCCTTCACATGCTAAACATAAACAGGGTTAGAAAACTGCTCAATGCAAAGAGAGGCTTAACAGAGTGAGAAGAATTAGGAAGACACAGAGCAGTTTCACGGAAAGCTTCCTTCTGGATTTTCCCTAGGATATTTCTTTCTCCATACTCTAAGGAGCATTTAAAAATGTCCTTCCTCAGATTCCACAAAAACAGTGATTTCAAACTGCTCAATCCAAAGAATGGTTTAACTCAATGAGATGAATACACACATCACAAAGCAGTTGCTCAGAAAGCTTCTCACCAGTTTTCATCGGAAGACGTTTCCTTGCTCACCACAAGCCTCTGAGTGCCACTTAATATCCCTCCACAGATTACTCAAAGACAGAGTTTCTAAACTGGGCAAAGTAGACTTAGCTTTAACTCTGTGAAATGAATGCACATATCAGAGAGCAGTTTCTTAGAATGCTTCTCTCTGGGTTTTATTTGAGGATATTTCACTTTTCGCCATTGTCTTCAATGTGCTTCAAAATGTCACTTTTTCAGTCTTACAGGAACAGTGTTCAAACACTGCTTTATGAAAAAAGAGGTATAACTCCCTGAGTGGAATGCACACATCACAAAGCAGTTTCTCAGAAAGCTTCTCTCCAGTTTTTATCTGAAGATATTTCTTTCTTCACCATCGGCCTGAATCTGCTCCCAAATGTCCCTTCACGGATCCATCCATGATGGACTTTCCTACCTGTGTAATATAAAAAAAGTTTTATACATGTGAGATCAAATAAGCTTTTCTATCACAAAAGCAGTTTCACAGAAAGCTTCTTTCCAGTGCTTGTGTGATGATATTTCCTTTTTAACCATAGGGGTCCATATACTCCCAAATGTCCCATGGTAGCTTTTTCTCCAAAAGAGATTCCCCAATGCTCTATGAGAAGAATGGTATCACACTGTGAGTGGAGTGCACACATCACAAAGCATCTCCTCGGAAAGCTCTCCAGTTTGTATCTGAAAATATTTCCGTTTTCACCATTAGCCTCAAAGTGCACCCGAATAGCCCTTCACGAACTAAAGAAAAACAGTGTTAAAATACTGCTCAATGAGAAGAGAAGCTGAACAGTGTGAGTGGAATTCACACGACACAGAGCAGTCTCACAGAATGCTTCCTACTGTTTCTTATCTGAGAGTATGTCTTTTTCAGCATATTCTAAAAAGCGTTCCCAAATGTCCTTTCTTAGGTTCCACAGAAACAGTGATTTCAAACTCTTCAATCCAAAGAATGATTTACCTCTATGAGAATAATCCACACATCACAAAGCAGCTGCTCAGAAATCTTCTCCCCAGTTTTCAATGGAAGACATTTCCATGCTCAAAACAGGCCTCTGGGATCCACTTCATATCCCTTCGTAGATTCCTCAAAGGCAGAGTTTCCAAACTGGGCAATGTAGAGTAAGCTTTAATTCTGTGAAATGAATGCACACATCAGAGAGCAGCTTCTTGGAACGCTTCTCTCTGGGTTTTATTTGAGGATATTTCACTTTTCTCCATAGTCTCCAATGCCCTCCATAATATCACATTTTCGGTTTTCCAGGAACAGTTTTCAAACACTGCCTTATTAGAAAAGAAGTACACCTCCCTGAGTGGAATGCACTCGTCACAAAGCAGTTTCTCAGAAAGGTTTTCTGCAGTTTTTATGTGAAGATATTTCCATTTTTAACATAGGCCTGATTGTACTCCCGAATGTCCCTTAGCAGATCCGTCCATGACAGATTTTCCAACCTGCGTAAAGTTAAGAAAGCTTTATCAATGTGAGGTAAATAAACATAGCAAAAAGCAAATTCACAGAAAGCTTCTTTCCAGTTTTTATCTGAAGATATTTCCTTTTTCACCATAGTGCTGAATGTGCTCATGAATGTCCCTTCGAGGAACCATTCATGACAGAATTTCCAAGCAGTGTAATTTAAAGAATGCTTTATCTATGTGAGTTGAATACGTATATCACAGAGCAGTTTCAGAGAAAAATTCTTTCCAGTTTTTATCTGAGGCTATTTCTCTTTTCACTGTAGTCACCAATATGCTCCCGAATATCACTTGGTACCTATTTCTCGAAAACAGTTTCCCCGATGCTGTATGATATGAGGGGTACAACATTGTGAATGCAATGCACACGTCACGAAGTAGTTCCTCCAAAAATTTCTCTCCAGTTTCTATCTGAATATATTTCCTTTTTCACCATAGGCCTGAATGAGCTCCTGAATGCCCCTTCATGGATCATTCCATGACTGAGTTTTCAAACTTCGTAGTATAGAGAAAGTGTTATCTATGTGAGATGAATAAACATATCTATCACAAAGCAGTGTCACAGAAACCTCTTTCCAGTTTCTGCCTGAGAATATTTCCTTTTTCACCATAGCTGTAAATATACTCCCAAATATCCGTTGGTAGCTTTTTATCCAAAAAGGAATCCCCAATCCTCTATGAGAAGAAAGGTATAACTCTGTGAGTGGAACACAAACGTCACAAAGCAGCTCCTCGGAAATCTTCTCTCCAGTGTCTATCTGAAGATATTTCCGTTTTAACCATAAGCCTTAAAGCGCTACCGCATATCCCTTCACAGACTAAACACAGTGTTAGAACACTGCTCAATGAACAGAGAAGCTGAACTGTGTGAGTGGAATTAACATGACACAGAGCAGTTTCACAGAAAGCTTCCTTCTGCTTTTTATCGGAGTTTATTTCTTTTAAAGGATATTCTAGAGAGTGTTCCCAAATGTCCTTTCTCAGATTCCACAGAAAGTAAATTTCAAACTGTTCAATACAAAGGATGATTTAACTCTATGAGATAAATACACACATCACAAAACACTTGCTCATAAAGCTTCTCTCCAGTTTTCAATGGGACATTTCCTTTCACACCACAGGCCTCTGGGCACCACTAAATATCCCTTCACAGATTCCTCAAAGACAGAGTTTCCAAAGTGGGAAATGTACAGTAAGTTTTCCTCTGTGAAATGAATGTACATATCAGAGCAGATTCTTTTAATGCTTCTTTCTGGATTTTATTTGAGGGTAATTCACTTTTCGCCATAGTCTTCAATACGCTCCGAAATATCACTTTTTCGGTTTTACAGGAAACCTGTTCAAACACTGCCTTATGAAAAAAGAGGAATGTACACATCACAAAGCAGTTTCTCAGAAACCTTCTTTCCGGTTTTTATCTGTAGAGATTTCCATTTTCATCATAGTCCTGAATATGCTCCCAAATGTCCCTTTGCAGTTCTGTCCATGATGGAGTTTCCAAGCTATGTAATGTAAAGAAAGCTTTGGCCGGGCACGGTGGCTCACGCCTGTAATCCCAGCACTTTGGGAGGCCGAGGCGGGCGGATCACAAAGTCAGGAGATCGAGACCACGGTGAAACCCCGTCTCTACTAAAAATACAAAAAATTAGCCGGGCGTGGTTGTGGGCGCCTGTAGTCCCAGCTACTCGGGAGGCTGAGGCAGGAGAATGGCGTGAACCCGGGAGGCGGAGCTTGCAGTGAGCCGAGATCGCGCCACTGCACTCCAGCCTGGGCGACAGAGCGAGACTCCGTCTCAAAAAAAAAAAAAAAAAAAAGAAAGAAAGCTTTAGCTATGTGAGATGAATAAACATAGGAAAAAGCAGATTCACAGAAACCTTCTTTCCAGTTTTTATCTGAAGATATTTGCTTTTCACCATAGTCCTGAATGGGCTTCCGAATGTCTCCTCGCAGATCCATCCATTACAGAGTTTCCAAGTTGGGAAATGTAAAGAAAGCTTTATCTATGTGAGATGAATACACATATCACAGAGTAGTTTCACAGAAAGTTTCTTTCCAGTTTTTGTCTGAGGCTATTTCCCTTTTCACCTTTGGTGTCAATATGCACCCGAATATACCTTGATACCTTCTTCTCCAAAAGGGTTTCCCCGATGCTGTATGAGAAGAGAAGAATAATACAGTGAGTGGAATGCACAGTCACAAAGCAGCTCCTGAGAATAATATACATATCACAAAACAACTGCTCAGAAAGCTTCTCTCCAGTTTTCAACAGA
The DNA here is from genome assembly GCF_024542745.1 of Macaca thibetana thibetana. Taxonomy (NCBI): domain Eukaryota; kingdom Metazoa; phylum Chordata; class Mammalia; order Primates; family Cercopithecidae; genus Macaca; species Macaca thibetana. The sequence continues at coordinate 183,789,269 of NC_065580.1, read as the reverse complement.
AGACGTTTCCTTGCTTGCCACAGGCCTCCGGTCACCACTTAATATCCTTTCACAGAATCCTCAAAGACAGACTTTTCAAACTGGGAAATGTAGAGTAAGCTTTAACTCTCTGAAATGAATGCACATATCAGAGAGCAGTTTCTTGGAACGCTTCCTTCTGGGTTTTACTTCAGGATATTTCACTTTTCACCATAGTCCTCAATGCGCTCCAAAATACCATGTTCTCGGTTTTACAGGAACAGTGTCAAACACAACCTTATGAGAAAAGTGGTATAACTCCCTGAGTGGAACGCACACATCAAAATGCACTTTCTGAAAAAGCTTCTCTCCAGTTTTATCTGAAGATATTTTCTTTTTCACCATAGTCCTGAATGTGCTTCTCCATGTGCCTTTGCAGATCACTCCATGACGGAGTTTTCAAGCTGCACAATGTAAAGAAAGCTTTATCTATGTGGAGATAAATAAACATAGCAAAAACTAGATTCACACAATGCTTCTTTCCGGGTTTTATCTGAACATATTTCCTTTTTCACCAGAGTCCTGAATGTGCTCCCGAATGCCTCTTCACAGATCAGTCCATGACTTAGTTTCCAAGCTGCGTAATATGAAAAAGCTTTATGTATGTGAGATTAATACACATAGCAAAAAGCAGGTTCACGGAAAGCTTCTTCACCGTTTTTATGTGATGATATTTCCATTTTTAACCTAGTCCTGAATGTTTTCCTGAATGTCCCTTCGTGGATCCATCCATGACAGAGTTTCCAAGCTGTGTAATGTAAAGAAAGCTTTATCTATGTGAGATGAATACACATAGTATAGAGCAGTTTCACAGAAAGCTTTTTTTCTCTTTTAGTCTGAGGCTATTTCCCCTTTCACCATAGGCGTCAATATGCTCCCGAATATACCTTGGTACCTTTTTCTCCTAAAGGGCTTCCCCGATGCCATATGAGAACAGAGGTATAACACTGTGAGTGGAATGCACATGTCAGAAAGCAGCTCCTCAGAAAGCTTCTCTCCAGTTTCTATCTGAACATATTTCATTTTTCACTATATGCCTCAAAGCACTCCTGAATATCCCTTATCATGCTAAAGAAAAACAGTGTTAGAAAACAGTTCAAAGAAAAGAGAAGCTTTTTTGTATTTTTTTTTTTTTTTTTTTTGTAGAGACGGGGTTTCACCATGGTCTCCATCTCGTGACCTTGTGATCTGCCCGCCTCGGCCTTCCAAAGTGCTGGGATTACAGGCATGAGCCACCGTGCCTGGCCAGAAAAGAGAAGCTTAACTGAACGAGAGGAACTCACACCACACAAAGCAGTTTCACAGAGAGCTTCCTTTTGGTTTTTATTTGAGGGTATTTCTTTTTCAGCATATTCTTAATAGTGTTCCCAAATGTCCTTTCTCAGGTTCCACAGAAACAGTGATTTCAAACTGGTCAATCCCAAGAATGATTTAACTCTATGAGATGAATACACAAGTCACAAAGCAGTTGCTCAGTAAGTTTCTCCCCAGTTTTCAACAGAAGACATTCCTTGCTCACCACAAGCCTCCGGGCGCCACTTAATATCCCTTTGAAGAATCCTCAAAGACAGAGTTTCCAAACTGGGAAATGTAAAGCAAACTTTAACTCTGTGAAGTGAATGTACATATCAGAGAGCAGTTTCTTGGAACGCTTCCTTCTGGGTGTTATTTGAGTATAGTTCACTTTTCGCCATAGTCTTCAATGCACTCCGAATTATCCCTTTTTTGGTTTTAAAGGAACAGTGTTCAAACACTGCCTTATGAGAAGAGAGGTATAACTCCCTGAGTAGAATGCACACATCACAAAGCAGTTTCTCAGAAAAATTCCCTCGAGTTCTTATCTGAAGATATTTTCTTTTTCAGCATAGTCTTGAATGTGCACCCGAATGTCCCTTCGAGGATCCATCCATGATGGAGTTTCCAAGCTGCGTAATGTAAAGAAAGCTTTATCTAAGTGACCTGAATAAACACAGCAAAAAACAGATATGCAGAAAGCTTCTTTCCAGTTTTTATCTGAACATATTTCCTTTTTCAACATTGGCCTGAATGTGCTCATGAATATCCCTTTGTGGATCCGTCCATGATGGAGTTACCAAACTACATAATATAAAGACAGTTTTATCCATGTGAGATGAATAAACATTTCTATCAGAAAGTAGTTTTACGGAAAGTTTCTTTCCAATTTTTGCCTGAGGATATTTCCTTTTTCACCATAGGTGTCCATATGCTCCTGAATGTCCCTTGGTAGCTTTTTCTCCAAAAGGGATTCCCCATTCCTCTTTGAGAAGAAAGGTGTAACTCTGTGAGTGGGATGCAAACGTCACAAAACAGCTCCTCAGAAAGCTTCTCTACAGTTTCTATCTGAAGATATTTCCGTTTTCATGGTAAGCCTCAAAGCACTGCCGAATATCCCGTCACAGACTAAGCAACATTATTATAATAATGCTCAATGAAAAGAGAAGCTTAACTATGCAAGTGGAATTCACAGATAACAGGGCTGTTTTACAGAAAATTTCCTGGTTTTTATCTGAAGGTATTCATTTTTCAGCATATTCAAAAGAGTGTTCCCAAATGTCCTTCCTCAGGTTTCACTGAAACAGTGATTTCAAAAGGCTCAATTCAAAGAACGATGTAACTTTATGAGATGAATAAACACATCTCAAAACTGTTGCTCAGAAATCTTCTCTCCAGTTTTCAATAGAAGACACTTACTTGCTCACCACAGGCCTCTGATCACCACTTAAAATCCCTTCGCATATTCCTCAAAGACAGAGTTTCCAGAATGGGTAATGTAGAGTAAGCTTTAACTCTGTTAAATGAATGCACATATCAGAGAGTTGTTTCTTGGATCTCTTCTTTCTGGTTTTTATTTGAGGACATTTCACTTTTCGCCATAGTCTTCAAAGCGCTCCGAAATATCACTTTTTCAGTTTTACACGAACAGTGTCCGAACACCACCTTATGAGGAAAGAGGTACAACTCCCTGAGTGGAATGCACACATTACAAAGCAGTTTCTCAGAAAGCTTCTTTCCAGTTTTTATCTGACGAGATTACCTGTTTCACCATAGTCCTGAAATGCCTCCCGAATGTCCCTTTGCGGATCCACCCATGACAGAGTTTCCATGCTGTGTAATGTAAATCAAGCTTTATCATCATGAGATGAATAAGCATAACAAAAAGCAGATTCACAGAAACCTTCTTTCCAGTTTTCATCTGAAGATATTTCCTATTTCACCATAGTCCTGAATGTGCTCCCAAATGTCCCTTTGCGGATTCATCCATGACAGAGTTTCCATGCTGCATAATGTAAATAAAGCTTTATCATCATGAGATGAATAAACATAACAAAAGCAGATTCACCGAAACCTTCTTTTCAGTTTTTATCTGAAGATATTTCCTATTTCACCATAGTCCTGAATGTGCTCCCTAATGTCCCTTCGTGTATCCATCCATGACAGAGTTTCCAAGCTGCATAATGTAGAGAAAACTTTATCTATGTGAGATGAATACACACATCACAGAGCTGTTTCATAGAAATCTTCTTTCCAGTTTTTGCCTGAGGCTATTTCCCTTTTCACCATAGACATCAACATGCTCCTGAATATCACTTGGTACCTTTTACTTCAAAAGGGTTTCCCCTATGCTGTATGAGAAGAGAGGTAAAACACTGTGAGTGGAATGCACACATCACAAAGCAGTTCCTTGGGAAGCTTCTCTCCAGTTTTGGTCTGAACATATTTCCTTTTTCACCATAAGCCTCAAAGCACTCCCAATATCCCTTCACAAGCTAAACATAAACAGGGATAGAAAACAGTTCAATGAAAAGAGACGCTTAGCTGAGCGAGAGGAATTAAGTCGACACAGAGCAGTTTCACAGAAAGCTTCCTTCTGGGTTTTGCCTGAGGATGTTTCTTTCTCCATATTCTAAGGAGCGTTCTCAAATGTCCTTTCTCAGATTCCGCAAAAACAGTGATTTCAAACTGCTCAACCCAAAGAATGGTTTAACTGTATGAGATGAATGCACACATCACAAAGAAGTTGCTCAGAAAGCTTCCCTCCAGTTTTTATTGGAAGATGTTTCCTTGCTCACCACAAGCCTCTGGTGCCAATTAATATCCCTTCACCGATTCCTAAAAGACAGAGTTTCCGAACTCGGCAACATAGAGTAAGCTCTAACTCTGTGAAATGAATGCATGTATCAGAGAGCAATTTCTTGGAAGGCTTCTCTCTGGGTTTTATTTGAGGATATTTCACTTTTTGCCATAGTCTTCAATGTGCTATGAAATATTACTTTTTTGGTTTTACATGAATGGTGTTCAAACACTGCCTTATGAGAGAAGATATAACCCCCTGAGTGGAATGCACACATCACAAAGCAGTTTCTCAGAAAGCTTCTCTCTAGTTTTTATCTGAAGGTATTTCCTATTTCACCATAGGCCTGAATGTGCTCCCGAATGTCCCTTCACAAATATGTCCATGGCGGAGTTTCAATACTGCGTAATAGAAAGAAAGTTTTATCTGTGTGAGATGAATAAACATCTCTATCACAAAGGAGTTTCACAGAAATTTTCTTTCCAGTTTTTGTCTGAGGATATTTCCTTTTTCACCATAGCCGTCCATATACTCCTGAATGTCCCCTGGTAGCTTTTTCTAAAAAAGGGATTCCCCAATCCTCTATGAGAAGAAAAGTATAACTCTGTGAGTGAAATGTACACGTCACAAAGCAGCTCCTCGGAAATCTCTCCTGTGTCTATCTGAAGATATTTCCTTCTTCACCGTAAGCCTGAAAGCACTCCCGCGTATCCCTTAGCTGACTAAACTAAAACAGTGTTAGAATACTGATCAATGAAAACAGAAGCTTAACTGTGCAAGTGGAATTCATATGACCCAGAGCAGTTTCACAGAAATCTGCCTTCTGGTTTTTATCGCAGCGTATTTCTTTTTCAGCATATTCTTAAGAGCGTTCCCAAATATCCTTTCACAGGATCCACAGAAAGAGTGATTTCAAACTGCTCAATCCAAAAAATTATTTAACTCTCTGAGGTGGATACACACATCACAAAGCAGTTGCTCAAAAATCTTCTGTCCAGTTTTCAACGGAAGACATTTCCATGCTTGCCACAGGCCTCCGGTCGCCACTTAATTTCCCTTCTCAGTATTATCAAAGACAGAGTTTCCAAATGAGGCAACGTAAAGTAACCTTTAACTCTCTGGAATGATTGCACACGTCAGAGAACAGTTTCCTGGAATACTTCTTTCTGGGTTTTAATTCAGGATATTTCACTTTTCTCCATAGCCTTCCATGCACTCCAAAATATTACATTTTCTGTTTTACAGGAACAGTGCTCAAACACTGCCTTATGAGAAAAGAGGTAAAACTCCTGAGTGGAATGCACACATCAGAAAGCAGTTTCTCAGAAAGCTTCTCTCCAGTTTTTATCTGAAGATATCTCTTTTTTCAACATAGGCCTGAATGTGCTTCCGAATGTCTCTTCGCAGATCCGTCCATGACAGAGTTCCCAAACTGCGTAATATAAGGAAAGTTTTATCTATGTGAGTTGAATAAACATATCTATCTCAAGGCAGTTTCACAGAAATCTTCTTTCCAGTTTTTGTCTGAGGATATTTCCTTTTTCACCACAGCCATCCATATACTCCCAAAAGTCCCCGGTAGCTTTTTCTCCAAAAGGGATTCCCCAATCCTCTATGAGAAAAAAGGTATAATTCTGTGAGTGGAATGCACACATCACCAAGCAGTTTCTCAGAAAGCTTCCCTCCAGTTTTTATCTGACGATATTTCCTTTTACACCATAAGCCTGAATGTGATCCCGAATATTGCTTTGCGGATGCATCCATGATGGAATTTCCAAACTTCCTCATGTAAAGAAAGCTTTATCTATGTGCGATGAATAAACATAGCAAAAAGCAGATTCGCAAAAAGCTTCTTTCCAGTTTTTATATGAAGATATTTCCTTTTTCACCATAGCTTCGAATGTGCTCCCGAATGTCCCTTCATGGATCCATCCATGACAGAGTTTCCAAGCTGTGTAACGTAAAGAAAGCTTTATCTATGTGTGATGAATACATATATCAATGAGCAGTTTCATAGAACGCTTCTTTCCAGTTTTTATCTGAGGCATTTCCCTTTTCAACGTAGGCATCAACATGCTCCACAATATCACTTGGTACCTTTTACTCCAAAAGGGTTTTTCCGATGCTGTATGAGAAGAGAGGTATAACATTGTGAGTGGAATGTACACGTCACAAAGCAGTTCCTCGGAAAGCTTCTCTCCAGTTTCGGTTTGAACATAATTCCTTTTTCACCAAAAGCCTCAAAGCACTCCAGAATATCCCTTCACACACTAAACATAAACAGGGTTAGAAAACTGCTCAAAGAAAAGAGAGGTTTAACAGAGCAAGAGGAATTAAGAAGACATATAGCAGTTTCACAGAAAGCTTCCTTCTGTATTTTACCTGAGGATATTCCTTCCTCCATATTCTAAGGAGCGATCCCAAATGCTCTTCCGCAGATTCCACAAAAACAGTGATTTCAATCTGCTCAATCAAAAGAATGGTTTAACTCTATGAAACGAATACACACATCACAAAGCAGTTGCTCAGAAAGCTTCTTTCCAGTTTTCATCAGAAGTCGTTTCCTTGCTCACCACAAGCCTCTTGTCACCACTTCATATCCCTTCACAGGTTCCTCAAAGACAGATTTTCCAAACTGCGCAATGTACAGTAAGCTTTAACTCTGTGAAATGAATGCACATATCAGAGAGCCGTTTCTTGGAACGCTTCTCTCTGGGTTTTATTTGAGGACATTTCACTTTTTGCCACAGTCTTCAATATGCTCCGAAATATCACATTTTCGGTTTTACAGGAATAGTGTTCAAAAACTGCCTTATGAGAAAAGAAGTAAAACTCCCTGAGTGGAATACATACATCACAAAGAGGTTTCTCAGAAAGCTTCTCTCCAATTTTTTTCTGAAGACATTTCCTATTTCATCATAGGCCTGAATATGCTCCCGAATGTCCCTTCACAAATCCATCTATGATGCGTTTCAAAACTGCGTAATAGAAAGAAAGTTTTATCTATGTGAGATGAATAAACATGTCTGTCAAAAAGCTGTTTCATAGAAAGCTTCCTTCCAGTTTTTGTGTGAGAGTATTTCCTTTTTCACCATAGCTGTCCATATACTCCCGAATGTTCCATGGTAACTTTTTCTTCAAAAGGCATTTCCCAAACCTCTATGAGAAGCAAAGTATAACTCTGTTAGTGGAATGCACACGTCACAAAGCAACTCCTCGAAAATCTTCTGTCCAGTGTCTATCGAAAGATATTTCCGTTTTCACCATAAGCCTCAATGCTCTCCCGTGTATCCTTTAGCTGACTAAACTAAAACAGTGTTAGAATACTACTCAATGAAAACAGAAGCTTAACTGTTAGAGTATAATTCACATGACACGGAGGAGTTTCACAGAAAGCTTTCTTCTGGTTTTATCAGAGGGTATTTGTTTTTCAGCATATTCTTAAGAACATTCCCAAATGCCCTTTCTCAGGTTCCACACAAATAGTGATTTGAAACTACTGAATCCAAAGAATGACTTAACTCTATGAGATTAATACACACATCACAAAGCAGTTGCTCAGAAAGATTCTCTCCAGTTTTCAACGGAGGACATTTCCTTGCTCACTACAGGCCTCTGGTCACCACTTAATATCCCTTCGCAGAATCCTCAAAGACAGACTTTCCAAAATGGGAAATGTAGAGTAAGCTTTAACTCTCTGAAATGAATGCACATGTCAGAGAGCAGTTTCTTGGAATGCTTCTTTCTGAGTTTTCTTTCAGGATATTTCACCTTTCGCCATTATCTTCCATGCCTTAGGAATTATTACTTTTTCGATTTTACAGGAACAGTGTTCAAACACTGCCTTATGAGAAAAGAGGTATAACTCCCTGCATGGAATGCACACATCACAAAGCTCTTTCTCAGAAAGCTTCTTCCCAGTTTTTATGTAACGATATCTCCTATTTCACTGTAGGCCTGAATGTTCTCCCGACCATGCCTTCGCAGATCCATCCGTGATGGAGTTTCCAAACTGCATTATATAAGGAAAGTTTTATCTCTGTGAGATGAATAAACATATCTATGACACAGCAGTTTCACAGAAATCTTTCTGGTTTTTGTCTGAGGATATTTCCTTTTTCACCAGAGCCATCCCTATACTCCTGAATGTCCCTTGGTAGCTTTTTAACCAAAAGGGATTCCCCAATCCTCTATGAGAAGAAAAGTATAATTCTGTTAGTGGAATGCACACGTCACAAAGCAGCTCCTCAGAAATCTTTTCTCCAGTTTCTATCTGAAGATATTTCGTTTTTCACCGTAAGATTCAAAGCGCTCCTGAATATCTCTTTGTAGACTAAACAAAAACAGTGTTAGAATACTGCTCAATGAAAAGCGAAGCTTAACTGTGTCAACAAAATTCACGTGACACAGAGTATTTTCACAGAAAGCTTCCTTCTCGTTTCTATCTGCATTTATTTCTTTTTCAGGATATTCTAAAGAGCGATCCCAAATATCCTATCTCAGATTCCACAGAAACAGTGATTTCAAACTGCTCAATCCAAGGGATGATTTAACTCTATGAGATGAATGCAAACATCACAAAAGAGTTGCTCAGGAAGCTTCTCTCCAGTTTTTATCTGAATATATTTCCATTTTCAAAATAGTCCTGAATGTGCTCCCAAATGTCCCTTTGCAGATCCGTCCATAACAGAGATTCCAAGCTGTGTAATGTAAAGAACACTTTATCTATGTGAGATGAATAAACATAGCAAAAAGCAGATTCATAAAAAGCTTCTTTCCAATTTTTCTCTAAGGATATTTCCTTTTTCACTATAGCCATCCCTATACTCCTGAATGTCCCTTGGTATCTTTTTCTCCAAAAGGGATTCCCCAATCCTTAATGAAAAGAGAGGTATAACACTGTGAGTGGAATGCACATGAGACAAAGCAGTTCCTCGGAAAGCTTCCCTCCAGTTTCTATATGAACATATTTCCTTTTTCACTGTGAGCTTCAAAGCGCTCCTGAAAATCCCTTCGCCTGCTAAACAAAAACAGAGTTAGGAAACTGCTCAATGAAAAGAGAAGGTTAACTGAGGGAGAAGAATTCATACAACACATAGCAGTTTCACAAAAAGCTTCCTTCTGGGTTTTATGTGAGGATATTTGTTTCTCCATATTGTAAAGCACTTTCCAAAATGTCCTTCCTCAGATTCCAGAGAAACAGTGATTTCAAACTACTTAATCCAGAGAATGATTTCACTCTATGAGATGAATACACACGTCACAAAGCAGTTGCTCAGAAAGCCTCTATCCAGTTTTCAAAGGAAGATGTTTCCTTGCTAACCGCAGGCCTCTGGGCGCCACTTAATATCCTTTGGTAGATTCCTCAAAGACAGAGTTTCCAAAGTCTGCAATATAGAGTAATCCTTAACTCTATGAAATGAATGCACATTTTCAGAGAGTAGTTTCTTGGAACGTTTCTTTCTGTGTTTTATTTGAGGATATTTCACTTTTCTCCATTCTCCTCCATGCGCTCTGAAATATCACTTTTTTGGTTTTACAGGAACAGTGTTGAAACACTGGCTTAAGAGATAAGTGGTATAATTCCATAAGTGGAATGTACATATCACAAAGCAGTTTCTCAGAAAGCTCCGCTCCAGTTTTTATCTCAGGATATTTCCTTTTTCACCATAGTCCTGAAGGTGCTCCCGAATGTAACTTCATGGATCCGTCCATGACGGTGTTTCCAAGCTATGTAATGCAAAGAAAACTTTGTCTATGTGAGATGAATAAACATTGCAAAAAGAACATTCACAGAAAGCTTCTTTCCAGTTTTTAGCTGAAGATATTTTCTTTTTCACCATAATCCTGAATGTGCACTCGAATGTCCCTTTGTAGATCCCTGCATGACGGAGATTCCAAACTGCATAATGTAAAGAAAGATTTATCTATGTGAGATGAATACACATATCACAGAGCAGTTTCACAGAAAGCTTCATTCCATTTTCTGTCTGAGGCTATTTTCCTTTTCACCATAGGTGTTAATGTGCCTCCGAATATCTCTTGGTACCTTTTCGCCAAAAGGGCTTCCCTGATGCTGTATGAGAAGAGAGGTATAACACTGTGAGTAGAATGCACACGTCACAAAGCAGTTCCTCGGAAAGCTTCTTTCCAGTTTCTATCTGTACATATTTCCTTTTTCACCATAAGACTCAAAGCACTCTCAAATATCCCTTCACACACTAAACATAAAGAGTGTTAGAAAATTGTTCAATGAAAAGAGAAGCTTAACTGAGTGAGAGGAATTCACGTGACACAGAGAAGTTTCACAGAAAGCTTCCTTCTTTTTTTTTAATCTGAGGATATTTCTTTCTCCATATTCTAAAGAGGGTTCCCAAATGTCCTTTCTCAGATTTCACAGAAACAATGATTTGAAATTGCTCAATCCAAAGTATGATTTAACTCTATGAGATGAATATACACGTCACAAAGCAGTTGCTCAGAATGCTTTTCTCAAGTTTTCAAAGGAAAACGTTTCCTTGTTCAGAACAGGCCCCCGGGCACCACTTAATATCCCTTCGCAGATTTCTCAAAGACAGAATTTTCAAACGGGGCAATGTAGAATAAGCTTTACCTCTGTGAAATGAATGCACATATCTGAGAACAGTTTCTTGGAATGCTTCTTTCTCGGTTTCATTTGAGGATATATGACTTTTTGCCATAGTCTTCAATGCGCTCTGAAATATCAGTTTTTCATTCTACAGGAACATTGTTCAAACACTCTCTTATGAGAAAAGAGGTATAACTCTCTTAGTGAAATGCACACATCACAAAGCAGTTTCTCAGAAAGCTTCTCTCCAGTTTCTACCTGAACATATTTTCTTTTTCACTTTAAGTCTCAAAGTGCTCCCAAATATCCCTTCGCACGCTAAACATAAAGAGGGTAAGAAAACTGGTCAATTAAAAGAGAAGCTTAACTGAGCGAGAGGAATTCACATGATATATAGCAGTTTCACAGAAAGCATCCTTCTGGTTTTTATCGGAAGATATTTTCCTTTTCACCATAGTCCTGAATGTGCTCCAGAATGCCCTTCACGGATCTGTCCGTGACAGAGTTTCCAAGCTGCATAATGTAAAGAAAGCATTATCTACGTGAAATGAATAAACATAGGAAAAAGCAGATTCACAGATAGCTTCTCTCCAGTCTTTATCTGAAGATATTTTCTATTTCACTATAGGCCTGAATGTGCTCCTGAATGTCCCTTCGAGAATCCGTCCATGACGGCTTTTCAAAACTGCGTAATAGAAAGAAAGATTTATCTATGTGAGATGAATAAACATATCTATCACAAAGCAGTTTCACAGAAGCTTCTTTCCAGTTTTTGTCTGAGGATATTTCCTTTTTCATCATAGCCATCCATATACTCCCGAATGTCCCCTGGTAGCTTGATCTCTAAAAGGGATTCCCCAATCATCTCTGAGAAGAAAAGTATAACTCTTTGAGTGGAATGGACACATAATAAAGCAGCCCCTCGGAAATCTTCTCTCCAGTTTCTATCTGAAGATATTTCCATTTTCACCATAAACCTCAAAGCGCTCCCAAATATCCCTTTGCTGACTAAACTAAAACAGTGTTAGACTACTGCTCAATAAAATCAGAAGGTTAACTGTATGAGTGGAATTCACATTCAGATCAGTTTCACAGAAAGCTTCCTTCTAGTTTTTATCGGCGGGTATTCCCTCTTCAGCATATTCTGAAGAGTGTTCCCAAATGTCCTTACTCAGGTTTCACAGAAAGAGTGATTTCAAACTGTTCAATCCAAAGAATGATTCAACTCTGTGAGATGAATACACACATCACAAAGCAGTTTTTCAGAAAGCTTCTCTCCAGTTTTCAATGGAAGACATTTCCTTCCTCGAAAGAGGCCTTTGCTGACCACTTAATATCCCTTTGCAGATTCCTCAAAGACAGAATTACCAAGCTGGGCAACGTAGGGTAAGCTTTAAATCTCTGAAATCAATGCATAGGTCAGAAAGCAGTTTCTTGGAACGCTTCTGTCTGGGTTTTATTTGAGGATATTTCACTTTTCACAATAGTCTTCAATGATCTCCGAAATATTACTTTTTTGATTTTACAGAAACAGTGTTCAAACACTGCCTTATGAGAAAAGAGGTATAACTACCTCAGTGGAATGCACACATCCCAAAGCAGTTTCTCAGAAAGCTTCTCCCCAGTTTTTATCTGATGATATTTCCTTTTTCACCATGGGCTTGAATGTGTTCCCAGATGTCCCTTCGCCCATCCATCCATGATGGAGTTACCAAACTGCGTAACATAAAGAAAGTTTTATCTATGTGAGATGAATAAACATATCTTTCACAAAGCAGTTTCACAGAAAGCTTCTTTCCAGTTTTTGGCTGAGGATATTTCCTTTTTCACCATAGCCATCCATATACTCTCGAATATCCCCTGGTAGCATTTTCTCCAAAAGCTAGTCCCCAATCCTCTATGAGAAAAAGGTATAACCCTGAGAGTGGAATGCACAAATCACAAAGCAGCTCCTCAGAAAGCTTCTCTTCAGTTTCTATCTGACATATTTCCATTTTCACCATAAGCCTCAAAGACCTCCCGAATATCACTTTGCAGACTAAACACAGTGTTAGAATACTGTTCAATGAAACAGAAGTTTAACTGTGTGAGTGAAATTCACGTTACCTAAAGCAGTTTCACAGAAAGCTTTCTTCTTGTTTTTATCTGAGGGCATTTCTTTTTCAGCATATGCTAAAGACCATTCCCAAATGGCCTTTCTCAGGTTCCAAAGAAACAGTGATTTCAAACTGTTCAATACAAAGAATGATTTAACCCTATCCGATGAATACACACATTACAAAGCAGTTGCTCAGAAGGCTTCTCTCCAGTTTTCAAAGGAAGACATTTCCTTGCTCACCACAGACCTCCGGGCGACACTAAATATCCCTTCTCAGATTCCTCAAAAACAGTTTCCAAACTGGGCAATGTAGAGTAAGATTTAACTCTGTGAAATGAATTCACATATCAGAGAGTAGTTTCTTGGAATGTTTCTTTCTGGGTTTCATTTTAGGATATTTCACTTTTCGCCATAATCTTCAAGGTGATCTGAAATATCAGTTTTTCAATTATACAGGAACTATGTTCAAACACTGCTTTATGAGAAAACAGGTAGGACTCCCTGAGTGGAATGCACAGATCACAAAGCAATTTCTCAGAAAGCTTCTCTCCAGTTTTTATCTGAAGAGATTTTCTTTCTTACCACAGGCCTGAATGTGCTCCTTAATGTCCTGTCGCGGATCCATCCATGATGAATTTTCCAAACTGCATAATATACAGAAAGTTTTATCTATGTGAGATGAATAAACCTATGTATCAGAAAGCAGTTTCACAGAAAGCTTCTTTCCAGTTTTTGTCTGAGGATATTTCCAATTTCACCATAGCCATCCATATACTCCCGAGTGACCCTTGGTAGCTTCTTCTCCAAGAGAGATTCCCCAATCCTTAAGCGAAGAAAAGTATATCTCTGTGAGTGGAATACATATGTTACAATACAGCTCCTCGGAAAGCTTCTTTCCAGTTTCTATCTGAAGATATTTCCTTTTTCACCGTAAGCTTCAATGCGCTCCCAAATATCGCTTTGCAGGCTACACTAAAACAGTGTTAGAATACTGTGCAATGAAAAGAGAAGCTTAACTGTGTGAGCAGCATTCACGTGACAGAGAGTAGTTTCACAGAAAGCTTCCTTCTCGTTTCTATCTGCGGTTGTTTCTTTTTCAGGATATTCTAAAGAGCGTTCCCAAATATCCTTTCTCAGATTCCACAGAAACAGTGATTTCAAACTGCCCAGTCCAAAGAATGATTTAAATTTATGAGATGAATAAAAACATCACAAAAGAGTTGCTCAGAAAGCTTCTCTTCAATTTTCAACGGAAGAGATTTCCTTGCTCATCATAGGCCTGCAGTTGCCACTTAATATCCCTTCGCAGAATCTTCAACAACAGACTTTCCAAACTGGGAAATGTAGAGTAAGCTTTAACTCTGTGAAATGAATGGACAGGTCAGAGAGCAGTTTCTTGGAATGCTTCTTTCTGGGTTATATTTGACGAAATTAGATTTTTCAACATAATCTTCAACATGCTCCGAATATCACTTATTTAGTTTCACAGGAAGAGTGTTCAAACCGTGTCTTATGAGAAGAAAGGTATAAATCCCTTAGTGGAATGCAAACATCAACAACCAGTTTCTCAGAAAGCTTCTCTCCAGTTTTTATCTGACGATATTTCCTTTTTCACCATAGCCGTCCATATACACCCGAATGTCCCTTGGTATCTTTTTCTCCAAAAAGGATTCCCTATACTATATGAAAAGAGAGGTATAACACTGCAAGTGAAATGCACAGGTCACAAAGCAGTTCCTTGGAAAGCCTCTCTCCAGTTTCTGTCCGAACATATTTTCTTTTTCACTGTAAGCCTCAAAGCACTCATGAATATCCCTTCGTACACTAAACATAAACATTGTTAGAAAAGTGCTCAATGAAAAGAGAAGCTTAACAGAGGGAAAGGAATTCACGTGACACATAGCAATTTCACAGAAAGCTTCCTTCTGTTTTTTATCAGAGGATATTTCTTTCTTCATATTCTAAAGAGCGTTCCCAAATGTCCTTCCTCAGATTCCACAGAAACAGTGATATCAAACTGCTCAATCCAAAGAATGATTTAACTCTGAGATGAATACACACGTCACAAAGCAGTTGCTCAGAAAGCTTCTCTCCAGTTTTCAACAGAAGACATTTCCTTGCTCACCACAGGCCTCTGGGCGCCACTTAATATAACTTCCCAGATTCCTCAAAGACAGCGTTTCCAAACTGGGCCGTGTTGAGTAATCTTTAGGTCTGTGAAGTGAACGCACATATCAGGGAGCAGTTTCTCAGAATACTTCTTTCTGGGTTTTATTTGAGGACAGTTAACTTTTCCCCAGAGTCTTCAATGCACTAGAGAATATAACATTTTCGGGTTTACAGGAGCAGTGTTGAAACACTGCCTTATGAGAAAGGAGTTATAACACCCTGAGTGGAATGCACACATCACAAAGCAGTTTCTCAGAAAGCCTCTCCAGTATTTTTCTGAAGATATTTCCTTTTTCACCATTGGCCTGAATGTGCTCATCAATGTCCCTTTGTGGATCCATCCATGACGGAGATTCCAAGCTGTGTACTGTGAAGAAATCTTTACCAATGTGAGATGAATAAACATAGCAAAAAGCAGATTCACAGAAAACTTCTCTCCAGTTTTTATCTGAATATATTTCCACTTTCACCATAGCCTTTAATGTGATCCCAAATGTCCCTTCACGGATATGTCCATGACCGAGTTTCCAAGCTGCTTCATGTAACAAAAGCATTAACTATGTGAGATGAATGAACATAACACGAAGCAGATTCAAAGAAAGCTTCTTTCCAGTTTTTGTCTGAGGCTACTTCCTTTTTAACCAAGGTGTCAATATGCTCCTGAATATCCTTGGTACCTTTTTCTCCAAAATGTTTTCCGATGCTGTATGAGAAGAGAAGTAAAACACTCTGAGTGGAATGCACACATCATAAAGCAGTTCCTCAGAAA
The DNA here is from genome assembly GCF_024542745.1 of Macaca thibetana thibetana. NCBI lineage: Eukaryota > Metazoa > Chordata > Mammalia > Primates > Cercopithecidae > Macaca > Macaca thibetana. The sequence continues at coordinate 183,773,533 of NC_065580.1, read as the reverse complement.
ATTCCCTCCATTTTCTATATGAAGATATTTTATTTTTCACAGTAAGTCTCAAAGTGTTCCCGAATATCCCTTTGCATGCTAAACATAAACAGTATGAAAAGTTGTCAATGCAAGAGAAGCCTAACTGAGTGAGAGGTATTCACATGACACATAGCAGTTCACAGAAAGCATCCTTCTTCTTTTCATCTGAGGATATTTAGTTCTCCATATTCTAAAGAGTGTTCCCAAATGTGCCTCCTCAGATTCCACAGAAACAGTGATTTCAAACTGCTTAATCCAAAGAATGGTTTAATTCTATGAAATGAATACACACATCGCAAAGCAGTTGCTCAGAAAGCTTCTCTCCAGTTTTCAAAGGAAGACATTTCCTTGCTCACCACAGACCTCTGGGAGTAACTTAATATATCTTCGCAGATTCCTCAAAGACAGAGTTTCCAAATTGGAAAATGTAGAGTAAGCTTTAATTCTGTGAAATGAATGCACATATCAGAGTGCAGTTTCTTGGAACGCTTCTTTCTGGGTTTTATTTGAAGAGATTTCTCTTTTCGCCATAGTCTTCAATGCACTACGAAATAGCACGTTTTCAGTTTTACAGGAACAGTGATGAAACACTGCCTTATGAGAAAAGAGGTACATCACCCTGAGTGGAATGCACACATCACAAAGTAGTTTCTCAGAAAACTTCTCTCCTATTTTTATATGAAGATATTTCCGTTTTCACTACAGGCCTGAAGGTGGTCCTGAATGTCCCTTCACGAATCCGTCAATGATGGAGTTTCAAAACTGTGTAATATAAAGAAAGTTTTATCTATGTGAGATGAATAGACATATCTATCACAAAGAAGTTTCCCAGAAAGTCTTTTTCCCTTTTTTGTCTCAGGATAATTCTTTTTCACAATAGCCATCTATATATTCCTGAATGTCCCTTGGTAGCTTTTTCTCCAAAAGGGATTCCCCAATCCTGTATGTAAAGAGAGGTATAACACTGTGAGTGAAATGCACAGGTCACAAAGAAGTTCCTCGGAAAGCCTCTCTCCAGTTTCTATCTGAACATATTTCCTTTTTCACCATAAACCTCAAAGCACTCATGACTATCCCTTCGCATGCTAAACATAAACAGTGTTAGAAAAGTGGTCAATGAAAAGAGAAGCTTAACAGAGTGAAAGGAATTCACGTGACACAGAGCAGTTTCACAGAAAGCTTCCTTCTGGTTTTCATCAGAGGATATTTCTTTCTCCATATTTCTTTTTCAGTATATTCTTAAGAGCATTCCCAAATGTCCTTTCCCAGGTTCCACAGAAAGAGTGATTTCAAACTGCAAAATCCAAAGAATGATTTAACTCTATGAGGTGAATACACACTTCATGAAGCAGTCGCTCACAAAACTTCTCTCCAATTTTCAATGGAAGACATTCCTTGCTCGCCACAGGCCTCCGGTCGTCACTTAATATCCATTTGCAGAATACTCAAAGGCAGACTTTCCAAAATGGGAAATATAGAGTAAGCTTTAACTCTCTGAAATGAATGCACATGTCAGAGAGCAATTTCTTGGAATGCTTCTTTCTGGGTTTTATTTCATGTTTTATCTCTTTTTGCCATAGGCTTCCATGCGCTCCGAAATATTACTTTTTCGATTTTACAGGAACAGTGTTCAAACACTGCCTTATCTCTAAAGACGTATAACTCCCTGAGTGTAATGCACACCTCACAAAGCAGTTTCTCAGAAAGCTTCTATCCAGTTTTCATCTGAAGATATCTCCTTTCCCCCCATAGGCCTGAATGTGCTCCTGAAAGTCCCTTCACTGATCTGTCCATGACGGAGTTTCCAAATTGCATCATATAATGAAGCTTTTATGTATGTGAGATGAATAAACATGTCAATCACAAAGCAGTTTCACACAAATCTTCTTTCCAGTTTTTGTCTGAGAATATTTCCTTTTTCACCATAGCTGTCCATGTACTCCCTAATGTCCCTTGGTAGCTTTTTATCCAAAAGGGATTCCGCAATCCTTTATGAGAAGAACGGTATAATTATGTGAGTGGAATACACACGTCACAAAGCAGCTCCTCGGAAAGTTTCTCTCCAATTTCAATCTGAAGATTTTTCCTTTTTCAGCTAATGCCTCCAAGCGCTCCCAAATATCCCTTTGCAGACAAAACAAAAACAGTGTTAGAATACTCAATGAAAAGACAAGCTTAAAGGTGTGAGCAGAATTCATGTGACACAGAGCAGTTTCACAGAAAGCTTCCTTCTGGTTTCTATCTGAGGTTGTTTCTTTTTCAGGATATTCTAAACAGCGTTCCCAAATGTCCTTTCTCAGATTCCACAGCAACAGTCATTTTAAACTGCTCAATCCAAAGAATGATTTAAATCTATGAGATGAACACAAACATCAAAAAAGAGTTGCTCAGAAAGCTTCTCTCCAGTTTTCAACGGAAAACATATCCTTTCTCGCCACAGGCCCCTGGTCGCCCCTTAATATCCCTTTGAAGAATCTTCAAAGACAGACTTTCCAAACTGGGAAATATAGAGTAAGCTTTAAGTCGGTGAAATGAATGGACATGTCAGAGAGCAGTTTCTTGGAATGCTTCTTCCTGGGTTTTATTTGACGATTTCACTCCTCACCAAACTCTTCAAAGTGCTCCGAATATCACTTTTTCAGTTTTACAGGAACGGTGTTTAAACAGTGCCTTATGAGAAAAAAATGTATAACTCTCTGAGTGAAATGCACACATCACCAAGCAGTTTCTCAGAAAGCTTCTCTCCAGTTTTATTCTGACGATATTTACTTTTTTACCAGAGGCCCGAATGTGATCTCGAATATCCCTTCACGGATCCATCCATGACGGAGGTTCCAAGCTGCATAATGTAAAGAAAGCTTTATCTATGTGAGATGAATAAACATAGCAAAAAGTAGATTCACAGAAAGCTTCTTTCCAGTTTTTATCTGAAGATATTTCCTTTTTCACCATAGTCCTGAATGTGCTCCTGAATGTCCGTTCGTGGATCCATCCATCACAGAGTTTCCAACCTGTGTAATGTAAAGAAAGTTTTATCTATGTGAGATGAATACACATACCACAGGGCAGTTTCATAGAAAGTTTCTTTCCAGTTTTTGTCTGAGGCTATATGCCTTTTCAACATAGGCATCAACATGCTCCCGAATATCACCTGGGACCTTTTTCTCCAAAAGCTTTTCCCTGATATTGTATGAAAAGAAAGGTATAACACTGTGAGTGGGATGCACACATCACAAAGCAGCTCCTCAGAAAGTTTCTCTCCAGTTTCGGTCTGAACATATTTCCTTCTTCACCGTAAGCCTCAAAGCACTCCCGAATATCCCTTCACATGCTAAACATAAACAGGGTTATAAAACTGCTCAATGAAAAAAGAGGTGAAACTGAGTGAGAGGAATTAAGACGACACAGAGCAGTTTCACACAAAGCTTCCTTCTGGATTTTACCTGAGGATATTTCTTTCTCCATATTCCAAGTGGCATACCTCAGATTCCACAGAAACAGTGATTTCAAGCTGCTCAATCTAAAGAATGATTTAACTCTATGAGATGAAAACACAGATCACAGGCAGTTGCTCAGAAGCTTCTCTACAGTTTTCAACGGAAGAGATTTCCTTGCTCACCACAGGCCTGCAGGTCCCACTTCATATCCTGTCGCAGATTCCTCAAAGGGAGATTTTCCAAAGTGGGCAGTGTAGAGTAATCTTTAACTCTGTGAAATGAATGCAAATATCATAGAGCAGTTTCTTGGAACGCTTCTTTCTCGGTTTTATTTGAGGATATCTCACTTTTCACAACAGTCATCAATGCACTAGGAAATATCACTTTTTCGGTTTTACAGGAACAGTGTTCAAACACTGCCTTATGAGAAAAGAGGTAAAACTCCCTGAGTGGAATGCACACATCACAAAGCAGTTTTTCAGAAAGGTTCTCTGCAGTAATTACCTGAAGATATTTCCATTTTCACCATAGTCCTGAACGTGCTCCCCAATGTCCCTTCATGGATCCGTCCATGACAGCGTTTCCAAGCTGCATAATGTAAAGAAAGCTTTATCTATGTGAGATGAATACACATATCACAGAGCTGTTTCACAGAAAGCTTCTTTCCAGTTTTTTTCTGAGGCTATTTCCTTTTTTGCCATAGACGTCAATATGCTCCCGAATATACCTTGATACCTTTTTCTTCAAAATGTTTTCCCGATGCTGTATGAGAAGAGATGTATAACATGCTCAGTGGAATGCACACATCACAGAGCAGTTCCTCAGAAAGCTTCTCTCCATTTTCTATCTGAAGATATTTCCTTTTACACTGTAAGTCTGAAAACACTCCCGAATATCCCTTCACACGCTAAACATAAAGAGTATGGAAACTGGTCAATACAAGAGAAACTTAACTGAGTGAGAGGAATTCACATGACACACAGCAGTTTCACAGAAAGCGTCCTTCTTGTTTTTATCTGAGGATATTTAGTTCTCCATATTCTAAAGAGATTTCCCAAATGTCCTTCCTCAGATTACAAAGAAACAGTGATTTCAAACTGCTCAATCCAAAGAATGGTTTAACTCTCTGAGATGAATACACACATCGCAAAGCAGTTGCTCAGAAAGCTTCTCTCCAGTTTTCAAAGGAAGACATTTCCTTGCTCACCAAAGTCCTCTGGAAGCCACTTAATATCCCTTCACAGATTCCTCAAAGACAGAGTTTCCAAACTGGTCAATGTGGAGTAAGCTTTAATTCCGTGAAATGGATGCCCATATCAGAGAGCAGTTTCTTGGAATGCATATTTCTGGGTTTTATTTGAGGAGAGTTCTCTTTTCGCCATAGTCTTGAATATTCTATGAAATATCACATTTTTGGTTTTACAGAACAGTGTTGAAACACTGCGTTATGAGAAAAGAGGTATATCTCCCTCAGTGGAATGCACACATCACAAAGCAGTTTCTCAGAACGCTTCTCTGCAGTTTTTATATGAAGATTTTTCCGGTTTCACCATAGACCTGAATGTGCTCCCAAATGTACCTTCGCAGATCCATCCATGACACAGTTTCAAAACTGCGTAATAGAAAGAAAGTTTTACCTATGTGAGATGAGTAAACGTATCTATCAGAAAGCAGTTTCACAGAAAGCTTCTTAACAGTTTTTCTCTGAGGATATTTCCTTTTTCACTGTAGCAGTTCATATACTCCCAAATGTCCCCTGAAGCTTTGTCTCCAAAAGGGATTCCTTGATCCTCTATGAGAACAAAAGTATAACTCTGTGAGTGGAATGCAAACGTCACAAAGCAGCGCCTCAGAAAGCTTCTCTTTAGTGTCAATCTGAAGATTTTTCCATTTTCATCATAAGCCTCAAAGGGCTCTCATGTATCCCTTAGCTGACTAAACTAAAACAGGGTTAGAATACTGATCAATGAAAACAGAATCTTAACTGTATGAGTAAAATTCACGTGACCCAGAGCAGTTTCACAGAACGCTTCCTTCTGGTTTTTATCGGAGGGTATTTCATTTTCAGCATATTCTTAAGAGCATTCCCAAATGTCCTTTCTCAGTGTCTACAGAAAGAGTGATTTCAAATTGCTCAATCCAAAGAATGATTTAACTCTATGAGATGCATAGACACATCACAAAGCAGTCGCTTAAAAACCTTCTCTCCAGTTTTCAACGGAAGACTTTTGCTTGCTCGCCACTGGTCTCTGGTCGCCACTTAAAATCCTTTTGTAGAATCCTCAAAGACAGACTTTCCAAACTCGGAAATGTAGAGTATGCTTTAACTTTCTGAAATGAATGCACACATCAGAGAGCAGTTTCTTGGAACACTTCTTTCTGGGTTATATTTCAGGATATTTCCCTTTTCACCATAGTCTTCCATGCACTCCGAAATACTACTTTTCTGGTTTTACAGGAACAGTGTTCAAACACTGCCTTATGAGAATACAGGTATCTCTCCCTGAGTGGAATGCAAACATTACAAAGCATTTTCTCAGAAAGCTTCTATCCAGTTTTTATCTGAAGATAACTCCTTTTTCACCGTAGGTCTGAATGTGCTACCCAACGCACCTTCGCGGATCCATCCATGACAGAGTTTCCAAACTGCGTAATATAAGGAAAGTTTTATCTATGTGAGGTGTAAAAACATATCTATTCCAAAGCAGTTTCACAGAAATCTTTCCAGTTTTGGCCTGAGGATATTTCGCTTTTCAAGATAGCCGTCCATATAGTCCCCAGTGTCCCTTGGTAGCTTTTCCTCCAAAAGGGATTCCCCAGTTCTCTATGAGAGGAAAGGTATAATTCTGTGAGTTGAATGCACACATCACAAAGCGTCTCTTCGGAAAGATTCTCTCCAGTTTCTATCAGAGGGTATGTCCTTTTTCACCATAATCCTCAAAGTGTTCCTGACTATCCCTTTGCAGACTAAACAAAAACGGTGTTACAATACTGCTCAATGAAAAGAGAAACTTAACTGCATGAGTGGAATTCACGCAACACAGAGTAGTTTCACAGAGAGCTTCCTTCTGGTTTCTATCTGAGGTTTTCTTTTTCAGGATATTCTAAAGAGTGTTCCTAAATGTCCTCTCTCAGATTCCACAGAAACAGTGATTTCAAACTTCTCAATCCAAAGAATGATTTAACTCTATGAGATGAATACAAATACCACAAAGGGTTGCTCAGAGAGCTGCTCTCCAATTTTCCACAGAAAACATTTCCTTGCTCGCCACAGTCCTCCTGTTGCCACTTAATATCCCTTCGCAGAATCCTCAAAGACAGACTTTCCAAACTGGGAAGTGCACAGGAAGTTTTAACTCTGTGAAATGAATGGACATGTCAGAGAGCAGTTGCTTGGAATGCTTCTTTCTGGGTTTTACTGAACGACGTCTCACTTCTCGCCATAGTCTTAAGTGTGCTCCAAATATCACTTTTTTAGTTTTACAGGAACAGTGTTCAAATAGTGCCTTATGAGAAGAAAGGTATAACTCCCTGTGTGGAATGCATACGTCGCCAAGTAGTTTCTCAGAGATCTTCTCTCCAGTTTTTATCTGATGATTTTTTTTTTTCACCATAGGCCGGAATGTGATCCCGAATGTCTCTCTACGGATCCATCCATGGCAAAGTTTCCAAGCTGCATAATGTAAAGGAAGCTTAATCTATGTGAGATGAATAAACAGAGCAAAAAGCGTACTCACAGAATGCTCCTTTCCAGTTTTTATCTAAAGATATTTCCTTTTTCACCATAGTGCTGAATGTGCCCCCGATTGTCCCTTCGTGGATCCATCCATGACAGAGTTTTCAAGGTTCATAATGTAAAGAAAGCTTTATCTACGTGGGATGAATACACATGTCACAGAGCAGTTTCATAAAAACTTCTTTCCAGTTTTTGTCTGAGGCTATATCCCTTTTCACCATAGGCATCAACATGCTCTCGAACATCACTTGGGACCTTTTTCTCCAAAAAGGTTTCCCTGATGCTGTATCAGAAGAGAGGTATAACACTGTGAGTGGAATGCACATATCACAGAGCTGTTTCCTTGGAAAGTTTCTCTCCAGTTTCGGTCTGAACATATTTCCTTTTTCACCGTAAGCCTCAAAGTACTCCCAAATATCCCTTCACACGCTAAACATAAACAGGTATAGAAAACTACTCAATGAAAAGAGAGGTGAAACTGAGTGAGAGGAATTAAGTCGACACAGAGCAGTTTCACAGAAAGCTTCCTTCTGGATTTTTCCTGAGGACATTTCTTTCTCCATATTCCAAGGAACGTTCCCAAATGTCCTTCCTCAGATTACACAGAAACAGTGATTTCAAACTGCTCAATCCAAAGAATGATTTAACTCTATGAGATGAAAACACATTTCATAGGCAGTTGCTCAGAAACTTCTCTACAGCTTTCAATGGAAGAGATTTCCTTGCTCACCACAGGCCTCCGGGTGCCACTTAATATCCCATCGCAGATTCCTCAAAGACAAGTTTTCCAAAGTGGGCACTGTAATCTTTAATTCTGAGAAATGATTGCACATATCAGAGAGCAGTTTCTTGGAGTTCTTCTTGCTGGATTTTATTTGAGGATATTTCTCTTTTTGCCATATTCCTCAATGCACTCCAAAATATCAATTTTTCGGTGTTACAAGAACAGTGTTTAAACACTGCCTTAGGAGAAAACAGGTATAACTCCCTGAGTGGAATGCATACATCACAAAGCAGTTTCTCAGAAAACTTCTCTCCAGTTTTTATCTGAAGATATTTCCTTTTTCACCATATGCCTGAATGTGATTCCAAATATCCCTTTGTGGATCAGTCCATGATGGAATTTGAAAGCTGTGAAATGTAAAGAAAGCTTTATCTGTGCGAGATGAATAAACATAGCAATAAGCAGATTCACAGAAAGCTTCTATCCTGTTTTTATCTGAATGTATTTCCTTTATCACCATAGTCCTGAATGTGCTCCTGAATGTCCCTTTCCGGATCTGTCAGTGAGAGAGATTCCAAGCCTTGTAATGTAAAGAAAGCTTTATCTATGTGACATGAATACACATACCACAGAGCAGTTTCACAGAAAGCTTCTTTCCAGTTTTTGTCTCAGGCTATTTCCTTTTTCACCATAGGCATCAATATGCTCCCGGATATCCGTTGGTAAATTTTGCCCCAAAGGGGTTTCCCTGATGCTGTATGAGAAGAGAGGTATAACACTATGAGTGGAATACACGCGTCACAAAGCAGCTCCTCGAAAAGCTTATCTCCAGTTTCTATCTGAAGATATTTCCGTTTCCACCATAATTCTTAAAGTACTCCCGAATATCCCTTCACAGACTAAAGAAAAACAGTGTTAGAATACTGCTCAATGAGAAAAGAAGCTGAACTTTGTGAGTGGAATTCGCACGACACAGAGCAGTCTCACAGAAAGCTTCCTTCTATTTTTTATCTGAGGGTATTTCTTTTTCAGCATATTCTAAAGATCTTTCCCAAATGTCCTTTCTCAGATTCCACAGAAACAGTGATTTCAAACTCCCTAATCCAAAGAATGATTTTTCTCTATGACAATACTACACACATCACAAAGCAACTGCTCAGAAGGCTTCTCTCCAGTTTTCAATGTAAGACGTTTGCTTCCCCATCACAGGCCTCCGGGAGCCACTTAATATCCCTTCGCAGATTACTCAAAGACAGAGTTTCCAAACTGGGCAATATAGTATAAACTTTACCTCTGTGAAATGAATGCACATTGTCAGAGAGTAGTTTCTTGGAACACTTCTTTCTGGGTATTATTGAGGAGAATTCTCTTTTCGCCATAGTCTTCAATGCGCTCCGTAATATCACTTCTTCGGTTTTACAGTAACAGTGTTCAAACACTGCCTTATGAGAAAAGAGGCATAACTCCCTGAGTGGAATGCACATGTCACAAAGCAGTTTCTCAGAAAGCTTCTCTCCAGTTTTTATCTGAAGATATTTCCATTTTCAAAATAGTCCTGGATGTACTCCTGAATGTGCCTTCGTAGATCCGTCCATGACAGAGTTTCCAAGCTGCGTAATGTAAAGAAAACTTTATCTATGTGAGCTGAATAAACATAACAAAAAGGAGATTCACAGAAAGCTTCTTTCCAGTATCATCTGATGTTATTTCCTTTTTCACCATACTCCTGAATTTGCTCCCAAATGTCCCTTTGCAGATCCGCCCATGACAGTTTCCAAGCTATGTAACATAAAGAAAGCTTTATCTATGTGAGATGAATGCACATACAAGAGAGCAGTTTCACAGAAAGCTTCTTTCCAGTTTTAGTCTGAGGCTAGTTCCTTTTTCACCATAGGCATTAATGTGCCCCCAAATGTTTCTTGGAACCTTTTCCTCCAAAAGGGTTCCCCCGAATCTGTATGAGAAGAGAGGTAAAACACTGTGAGTGGAATGCACACGTCACAAGGCAGTTCCTCGAAAAGGTCCTCTCCAGTTTCTATCTGAACTAATTTCCTTTTTCACCGTAAGCCTCAAAGTGTTCCCTAATATCCCTTCACACGCTAAACATAAACACTGTTAAAAAACAGCTCAATGAAAAGAAGAGCTTAACTGAGTGAGAGGAATTCACATGACGCATAGCAGTTTCACAAAAAGCTTCCTTCTGGTTTTTATCTGAGGATATTTCTTTCTCCATATTCTAAAGAGTGTTCCCACATGTCCTTCTTCAGATTCCACAGGTGCAGTGATTTTAAGCTGCTCAATCCAAAGAATGGTTTAACTCTATGAGATGAATACACACATCACAAAGCAGTTGCTCAGAAGTCTTCTCTCCAGTTGTCAGAGGAAGACGTTTCCTTGCTCACCACAGGCCTCCAGGCACCACTTAATAGCCCTTCTCAGATTTTTCAAAGACAGAATTTCCAAACTGGGCAATATAATGTAAGCTTTACCTCTATGAAATGAATGCACATGTCAGAGAACAGTTCCTTGGAATGATTCTCTCTGGGTTTTACTTGAGGATATTTCACTTTTTGAAATAGCCTTCAATGTGCTACGAATATTATCTTTTTAGTTTTACAGGAACAGTGTTCAAACACTGCCTTATGAGAAAAGAGGACTAACTCCCTGAGTTTAATGCATACATCACAAAGCAGTTTCTCAGAAAGCTTCTCTGCAGTTTTTATCTGACGCTATTTCCTTTTTCAGCGTAGCAGCCCATATACTCCTGAATGTCCCCTGGTACCTTTTTCTCCAAAAGGGATTCCCCAATCCTCTATGAGAAGAAAAGTATAACTGTGTGAGTGGAATGTACATGTCACAAAGCAGCTCCTCCGAAATCTTCTCTCCAGTTTCTAACTGAAGATATTTCTGTTTTCACCATAGCCTCAAAACGCTCTGGAGTATCCCTTAGCTGACTGAACTAAAACAGTGTTAGAATATTGCTCAATGAAAGCAGAAGCTTAACTGTGCGAGTGGAATTCACATGCCACAGAGAATTTTCACAGAAAGCTTCCTTCTGGTTTTAATCGGAGGGTATTTCTTTTTCAGTATATTCTTAAGAGCGTTCCCAAATGTCCTTTCTCAGGTTCCACAGAAAGAGTAATTTCAATCTGCTCAATCCAAAGAATGATTTAACTCTGTGAGATGAATACACACGTCACAAAGCAGTTCCTGGGAAAGCTTCTCTCCAGTTTTCATCAGAAGACGTTTCTTTTCTCACCACAAATTTTGATCTGAACATATTTCTTTTTTCACCATAAGCCTCAAAGCGCTCCTGAAAATCCCATTGCATGCAAAACGTAAACAGTGTTAGAAAACTGCTCAATTAAAAGAGAAGCTGAACTGAGAGAGAGGAATTCAAATGACACGTAGCAGTGTCACAGAAAGCTTCCTTCTGTTTCGGAATGTGAGGATATTTCTTTCTCCATATTGTAAAGAGTATTCCCAAATGTCCTTCCTCAGATTCCAGAGAAACAGTGATTTCAAACTGCTTAATCCAAGGAATGATTTATCTCTATGAGATGAATACACAGGTCACAAAGCAGATGCTCAAAAAGCTTCTCTCCAGTTTTCAACGGTAGATGTTTCCTTGTGCACCACAAGCCTCCAGGCCCCACTTAATATCCCTTCGCAGATTTCTCAAAGACAGAATTTCAAACTGGGCAATGTAGGGTAAGCTTTACCTCTGTGAAATGAATGCACATATCCGTGAACAGTTTCTTGGAAGCATTCTTTCTGGGTTATATTTGAGGATATATCACTTTTTGCCGTAGTCCTCAATGCACTCCGAAATATCACTTTTTCGGTGTTACAGGAACAGTGTTCAAACACTGCCTTAGGAGAAAAGAGGTATAACTCCCTGAGTGGAATGCACATATCACAAAGCATTTTCTCAGAGAGCTTCTCCCCAGTTTTTATCTCAAGATATTACCTTTTTCACCGTAGTCCTGAAGGTGCTCCTGAATGTAACTTCGCAGATCCGTCCATGACGATATTTCCAAGCTACATAATGAAAAGAAAACTTTATCTATGTGAGATGAATAAACATAGCAAAAAGTAGATTCACAGAAAGCTTCTTTACAGTTCTTATCTGAAGACAGTTCCTTTTTCACCATGGTCCTGAATGTTCTCCCGAATGTCCCTTCATGGATCCCTGCATGATGGAGATTCCAAACTTCATAATTTTAAGAAAGCTTTATCTATGTGAGATGAATACACATAGCACAGAGCAGTTTTACAGAGAGCTTCTTTCCAGTTTTTGTCTAAGGCTATTTCCCTTTTCCCCATAGGCGTTAATGTGCCCCCGAATATCTCTTAGTACCTTTTTCTCGAGAAAGGTTTCCCTGATGCTGTATGAGAAGAGAAGTATAACATCGTGAATGCAATGTACACGTCACAAAGCAGTTCCTCGGAAAACTTCTCTCCAGTTTCAATCTGACGATGTTTCCTTTTTCACCTTTGGCCCGAATGTGATCCCAAATATCACTTTGTGGATCCATCCTTGACAGATTTTCCAAGCTGTGTAATGTAAAGAAAGCTTTATCTATGTGAGATGAATAAACATCGCAAAAAGCAGATCCACAGAAAGCTTCTTTCCAGTTTTTATCTGAAGATATTTCCTTTTTCACCATAGTCCTTACTGTGCTCCTGAATGTCCCTTCGTGCATTGGTCCACGAGAGAGTTTCCAAGCTGTGCAATGTAAAGAAAGCTTTATCTATGTGAGATGAATACATATATCACAGAGCTGTTTCATAGAAAGCTTCTTTCCAGTTTTTGCCTGAGGCTATTTCCCTTTTCACCATAGGCATCAACATGCTCCTGAATATCACTTGGTACCTTTTTCTCCAAAAAGGGTTTCCCCGATGCTGTATGAGAAGTGAGGTATAACACCGTGAGTGGAATGCACATATCACAAAGCATTTCCTCGGAAAGCTTCTCTCCAGTTTTGGTCTGAGCATATTTTCTTTTTCACCGTAAGCCTCAAAGTGTTTCTGAATATCCCTTCATATGCTTAACAGAAACAACGTTAGAAAACTGCTCAATGAAAAGGTTAGAAAACTGCTCAATGATCTTAGTTATTTGTTGCCTTCTGCTAGCTTTTGACTGTGTTTGCTCTTGCTTCTCTAGTTCTTTTAATTGTGATGTTACAGTGTCTATTTTAGATCTTTCCAGCTTTCTCTTGTGGGCAGTTAGTGCTATAAGTTTCCCTCTACACACTGCTTTAAATGTGTCCCAGAGATTCTGGTATGTTGAATCTTTGTTCTCATTGGTTTCAAAGAACATCTTTATTTCTGCCTTCATTTCGTTGTGTACCCAGTAGTCATTCAGGAGCAGTTTATTCAGTTTCCATGTTGTTGAGTGGATTTGATTGAGTTTCTTAGTCCTGAGTTCAAGTTTGATTGCACCGTTGTCTGAGAGACAGTTTGTTATAATTTCTGTTCCTGTACATTTGCTGGGGAGTGCTTTACTTCCAATTTAGTGGTCTATTTTGGAAGAAGTATGATGTGGTGCTGAGTAGAATGTATATTCTGTTGATTTCGGGTGGAGAGTTCTGTAGATGTCTATTAGGTCTGCTTGCTGCAGAGATGAGTTCAATTCCTGGATATCCTTGCTAACTTTCTGTCTCATATATCTGTCTAATGTCGACAGCGGGGTGTTGAAGTCTCCCATTATTATTGTATGGGAGTCTAAGTCTCTTTGTAAGTCTCTAAGGACTTGCTTTATGAATCTGGGTGCTCCTGTATTGGGTGCATATATATTTAGGATAGTTAGCTCTTCCTGTTGAATTGATCCCTTTACCATTATGTAATGGTCTTCTTTGTCTCTTTTGATCTTTGATGGTTTAAAGTCTGTTTTATCAGAGACTAGTATTGCAACCCCTGCTTTTTTTTGTTCTCCATTTGCTTGGTAGATCTTCCTCCATCCCTTTATTTTGAGCCTATGTATGTCTCTGCTTGTGAGATGTGTCTCCTGAATACAGCAGACTGATGGGTCTTGACTCCTTATCCAGTTTGCTAGTCTGTGTCTTTAATTGGAGCATTTAGTCCATTTGCATTTCAGGTTAATAGCCCAAAATCTCCTTAAGCTGATAAGAAACTTCAGGAAAGTCTCATGACACAAAATCAATGTGCAAAAATCACAAGCATTCTTATACACCAGTAGCAGACAAACAGAGAGCCAAATCATGAATGAACTTCCATTCACAATTGCTTCAAAGAGAATAAAATACCTAAGAATCCAACTTACAAGGGATGCAAAGGACCTCTTCAAGGAGAACTACAAAGCACTGCTCAGTGAAATAAAAGAGGACACAAACAAATGGAAGAACATACCATGTTCATGGATAGGAAGAATCAATATTGTGAAAATGGGCATACTGCCCAAGGTCATTTATAGATTCAATGCCATCGCCATCAAGCTACCAATGAGTTTCTTCACAGAATTGGAAAAAACTGCTTTAAAGTTCATATGGAACCAAAAAAGAGCCCACATCTCCAAGACAATCCTAAGTCAAAAGAACAAAGCTGGAGGCATCACGCTACCTGACTTCAAACTATACTACAAGGCTACAGTAACCAAAACAGCATGGTACTGGTACCAAAACAGAGATATAGACCACTGGAACAGAACAGAGTCGTCAGCAAGAATACCACACATCTACAGCCATCTGATCTTTGATAAACCTGAGAAAAACAAGAACTGGGGAAAGGATTCCCTATTTAATAAATGGTGCTGGGAAAATTTGCTAGCCATAAGCAGAAAGCTGAAACTGGATCCTTTCCTTACTCCTTATACGAAAATTAATTCAAGATGAATTAGAGACTTAAATGTTAGACCTAATACCATAAAAACCCTAGAAGAAAACCTAGGTAATACCATTCAGGACATAGGCATTGGCAAGGGCTTCATGTCTAAAACACCAAAAGCAACAGCAACAAAAGCCAAAATTGACAAATGGGATCTAATTAAACTAAAGAGCTTCTGCACAGCGAAAGAAACTACTATCAGAGTGAACAGGCAACCCACAGAATGGGAGAAAATTTTTGCAATCTACTCATCTGACAAAGGGCTAATATCCAGAACCTACAAAGAACTCAAACAAATTTACAAGAAAAAAACAAACAACCCCATCAAAAAGTGGGCAAAGGGTATGAACAGACATTTCTCAAAAGAAGACATTCATACAGCCAACAGACACATGAAAAAGTGGTCATCATCACTGGCCATCAGAGAAATGCAAATCAAAACCACAATGAGATACCATCTCACACCAGTTAGAATGGCGATCGTTAAAATGTCAGGAAACAACAGGTGCTGGAGAGGAAGTGGAGAAATAGGAACACTTTTACACTGTTGGTGGGATTGTAAACTAGTTCAACCATTATGGAAAACAGTATGGCGATTCCTCAAGGATCTAGAACTAGAAGTACCATATGACCCAGCCATCCCATTACTGGGTATATACCCAAAGGATTATAAATCATGCTGGTATAAAGACACATGAACACATATGTTTTTTGCAGCACTATTCACAATAGCAAAGACTTGGAATCAACCCAAATGTCCATCAGTGACAGACTGGATTAAGAAAATGTGACACATATGCACCATGGAATACTATTCAGCCATAAAAAAGGATGAGTTTGTGTCCTTTGTAGGGACATGGATGCAACTGGAAAGCATCATTCTCAGCAAACTGTCACAAGAACAGAAAACCAAACACCGCATGTTCTCACTCATAGTTGGGAACTGAAGAATGAGATCACTTGGACTCGAGAATGGGAACATCACACACCAGGGCCTATCACGGGGAGGGAGCAGGGAGGAGGGATTGCATTGGGAGTTATACCTGATGTAAATGACGAGTTGATGGGTGTTGAAGAGTTGATGGGTGCAGCACACCAACATGGCACAAGTATACATATGTAACAAACCTGCACGTTATGCACATGTACCCTAGAACTTAAAGTATAATAATAATAAAAAAAGAAAACTACTCAATGAAAAGAGAGCAAGAGGAATTAAGATGACACAGAGCAGTTTCACAGAGAGCTTTCTTCAGGATTTTACCTAAGGATATTTATTTCTCCATATTCTAAGAGGCGTTCCTAAATATCCTTTCTCAGATTCCACAGAAGCAATGATTTCAACTGCTCTATCCAATAAATGGTTTAACTCTCTGAGACGAACACAAACATCACAAAGCAGTTGCTCAGAAACCTTCTCTCCAGTTTTCATAGGAAGACATTTCCTTGCTCATCACAAACCTCCAGGCGCCACTTAATATCCCTTCAGACATTACTCAAAGACAGAATTTCCAAACTGGGCAACGTAGAGTAAGCTTTAACTCTGGGAAATGAACATACATATCAGAGAGCAGTTTCTTGAAACGTTTCTCTCTAGGTTTCATTTGAGGATATTTCACTTTTCGCTACAGTCTTCAATACGTTCCGAAATATCACTTTTCTGTTTTACAGGAACAGTGTTTAAACACTGTCTTATGAGAAAAGAGGTATAACTCCCTGAGTGGAATGCACACATCAAAAAGCAGTTTCTTAGAAAGTTTCTCTCCAGTTTTTAATCTGAAGATATTTCCTATTTCACCTCAGCCTGAATGTGCTCCCGAATGTCCCTTCGCGAATCCATCCATGACGGAGTTTCAAAACTGCATAATAGAAAGAAAGTTTTATCTATGTGAGATGAATAAACATATCTATCACAAAGCAGTTTCACGGAAAGCTTTTTTCCAGTTTTTTTCTGAGGGTATTTACTTTTTCACGACAGCCGTCCCTATAATCCCGAATGTACCTTGGTAGCGTTTTTTCCAAAAGGGATTCCCCAATCCTCTATGAGAAGAAAGGTATAATTCTGTGAATGAAATTCACACGTCACAAAGCAGCTCCTCGGAAAGCTTCTCTCCACTTTCAATCCGAAGATATTTCCTTTTTCACCATAAGCCTCAAAGCGCTCCCGAATATCCTGTCGCTGACTAAATAAAAACAGTGTTAGAATACTGCTCTATGAAAAGAGAAGCTTAACTGTGTGAGTGACATTCACGCAACACAGGGCAGTTTCACAGAAAGCTTCCTTCTGGTTTCTATCTGAGGTTATTTCTTTTTCAGGATAATCTAAAGAGTGTTCCCAAATGTCCTGTCTCAGATTCCACAGAAACAGTGATTTCAAACTGCTCAATCCAAAGAATGATTTAACCCTATGAGATGAATACAAACATCACAAAAGAGTTGCTCAGAAAGCTTCACTCCAATTTTCAATGGAAGACATTTTCTTGCTCTATACAGGCCACCGGTTGCCTCTTAATATCCATTCACTGAATCCTCAAAGACAGATTTTCCAAGCTGGGAAATGTAAAATATGCTTTAACTCTGTGAAATGAGTGGACATGTCAGAGAGCAGTTTCTTGGAATGCTTCTTTCTGGGTTTTATTTGACGACATTTTTCTTTTCATCATAGTCTTCAATGTGCTCCGAATATCACTTTTTTAGCTTTACAAAACAGTGATCAAACAGTGCCTTATGAGAAGAAAGGTATAACTACCTGAGTGGAATGCAGACATCACAAGCAGTTTCTCAGAAAGCTTCTCTCCAGTTTTTATCTGAAGATATTTCCTTTTTCACTGTAGTCCTGAAGGTGCTCCTGAATGTAACTTCGTGGATCCGTCCATGATGGTGTTTCCAAGCTATGTAGTGTAAAGGAAACTTTATTTATGTGAGATGAATAAGCATAGCAAAAAGAAGATTCACAGAAAGCTTCTTTACAGTTTTTATCTGAAGACATTTCCTTTTTCACCATAGTCCTGAATGTGCTCCCGAATATCCCTTCGTACCCCTGCATGACGGAGATTCCAAACTTCATAATTTAAAAAAAGCTTTATCTATGTGAGATGAATACACATAGCACAGAGCATTTTCACAGAAAGCTTCTTTCCAGTTTCTGTCTGAAGCTATTTCCCTTTTCACCATAGGCATTAGTGTGCTGCCCAATATCTCTTAGTACCTTTTCGTCCAAAAAGGTTTCCCTGATGCTGTACGAGAAGAGAGGTATAACACCATGAGTGGAATGCACACATCACAAAGCAGTGTCTCGGAAAACTTCTCTCCAGTTTCTGCCTAAACATATTTCCTTTTTCTCCGTAAGCCTCAAATCACTCCCAAATATCCCTTCACACGCTAAAAATAAACAGTATTAGAAAATTACTCAATGAAAAGAGAAGTTTAACTGAGTGAGAGGAATTCGCACGACACATAGTAGTTTTACAGAAGGTTTCCTACTTTTGTTTATCTGACTATATTTCTTTCTCCATATTCTAAAGAGCATTCCCAAACGTCCTTCCTCAGATTCCACAAAAACAGTGATATCAAACTGCTCAATTCAACGTATGATTTAACTCTATGAGATGAATACACGCATCACAAAGCAGTTGCTCAGAAAGCTTCCTTCCAGTTTCAACGGAAGACGTTTCCTTGCTCACCAATGGTCTCTGGGAGCCACTTACTATCCATTCGCAGATTTCTCAAAGATAGAGTTTCCAAACTCGGGAATGTAGAGTAAGCTTTATCTCTGTGAAATGAATGCACATATCCAAGAGCAGTTTCTAGGAACGCTTCTTTCTGGGTTTTATTTGAGGATATTTCACATTTTGTTATAGTCTTCAATGCGCTCTGAAATACCACTTTTTTGGTTTTACAGGAACAGTGTTCAAACACTGCCTTATGAGGAAAGAGATATAGCTCCCTGAGTGGAACGTACACATCACAAAGCAGTTTCTCAGAAAGCTTCTCTCCAGTTTCTACTTGAACGTATTTCCTTTTTCACCATAAGCCTCAAAGCACTCCCAGATATCCATTCACACGCTGAACATAAGCAGTGTTATAAAACTGTTCAATTAAAAGAGATGCTTAAGTGAGCAAGAGGAAGTCACAAGACACATAGCAGTTTCACCGAAAGCATCCTTCTGGTATTTATCTGAAGATATTTCGCTTTTCACCACAGTCCTGAATGTGCTTCCGAATGCCCTTCGTGGATCCATCCATGACAGAGTTTCCAAGCTGTGTAATGTAAAGAAAGTATTATCTACATGAAATGAATAAACATAGCATAAAGCAGATTCACAGAAAGCTTCTTTCCAGTTTTTATCCGAAGATAATACCTTTTTCACCATAGTCCTGAATGTGCTCCCGATTGTCCCTTCACGGATCCGTCCATGACAGAGTTTCAAAGCTGTGTAATATAAAGAAAGTTTTATCTCTGAAAGATGAATACAGATAGCACAGAGTAGTTTCACAGAAAGCGCATATCCAGTGTCTGTCTGAGGCTATTTCCCTTTTCACCATAGGCATCAATATGCCCTCGAACACCTCTTGGTATCTTTTTCTCCGAAAAGGTTTCCCTGATGCTGTATGAGAAGAGAGTTAAAATACCATGAGTGGAATGCACACATCACAAAGCAGTTCCGGGGAAAGCTTCTCTCCAGTTTCTATCTGAACATATTTCCTTTTTCTCCATAAGCCTCAAATTGCTTCCGAATATCCCGTCACATGCTAAAAATAAACAGTTTAAAAAATTGCTCAATGAAAAGAGAAGTTTAACTGAGCGAGAGGAATTCACACAACACATAGTAGTTTCACAAAAAACTTTCTACTTTTGTTTATCTGATTATATTTGTTTCTCCATATTCTAAAGAGCATTCCCAAACGTCCTTCCGCAGATTCCACAAAAACAGTGATATCAAACTGCTCAATTCAAGGTATGATTTAACTCTATGAGTTAATACACACATCACAAAGCACTTGCTCAGAAAGCTTCTCTCAAGTATTGGTCTGAACATATTTCCTTTTTCACCGTAAGCCTCAAAGCACTCCAAAATATCCTTTCATACACTAAACATAAACAGGGTTAGAAAACTGCTCAAGGAAAAGAGAGGCTTAACTGAGCAAGAGGAATTAAGAAGACACAGAGCAGTTTCACAGAGTGCTTCCTTCTGGATTTTTCCTGAGGATATTTCTTTCTCCATAATCTAAGGAGTGTTTAAAAATGTCCTTCCTCCAATTCCACAAAGTGATTTTAAACTGCTCAATCCAAAGAATGGTTTAACTCAATGAGACGAATACATACATTTCAAAGCAGTTGCTCAGAAAGCTTCTCTCCAGTTTTCATCGGAAGACGTTTCCTTGTTCAAGACAAGCCTCTGGGCGCCACATAATATCCCTTCACAGATTCCTCAAAGACAGAGTTTCCAAACTGGGCAATGTACAGTAAGCTTCAGCTCTGTGAAATGAATGCACATATCAGAGAACAGTTTCTTGGAATGCTTTCTCTGGGTTTTATTTGAGGATATTTCACCTTCGCCATTTTCTTCAATGTGCTCAAAAATATCACCTTTTCGGGTTTACAGGAACAGTATTCAAATACTGCCTTATGAGAAAAAACATAGAACTGCCTGAGTGGAATGCACACATCACTAAGCAGTTTCTCAGAAAACTTCTCTCCAGTTTTTATCTGAAGATATTTCTATTTTCAAAATAGTCCTGAATGTGCTCTCGAATGTCCCTTTGCGGATTGGTCTGTGACAGAGTTTTCAAGCTGCATAATGTAAAGAAAACTTTATCTATGTGAGAGGAATAAACATAAAAAAATAAATTCACAGAAAGCTTCTTTCCAGTTTTTCTCTGAGGATATTTCCTTTTACACCATAGCCGTCCATACACACCCAAATGTCCCTTGGTATCTTTTTCTCCAAAAGGGATTCCCCATTCCTTTATGTAAAGAGAGGTATAACACTGTGAGTGAAATGCACAGGTCACAAAGCAGTTCCTCAGAAAGCCTCTCTCCAGTTTCTATCTGAACGTATTTCCTTTTTCACTATAAGCCTCAAAGCACTCACAAATATCCCTTCGCACTGTAAACATAAACAGTGTTAGAAAAGTGTTCAATGAAAACAGAAGCTTAAATGAGTGAAAGGAATTCATGCGACACATAGCAGTTTCAGAGAACACTTCCTTCTGGTTTTTATCAGAGGATATTTCTTTCTCCATATTCTAAAGACCGTTCCCAAATGTCCTTCCTCAGATTCCACAGAAACAGTGATTTCAAACTGCTCAATCCAAAGAATATTTAATTCTATGAGATGAATACACACATCACAAAGCAGTTGCTTGGAAAGCTTCTATCCAGTTTTCAGCGGAAGTCGTTTCCTTGCTCACCTCAGGCCTCAGGGCGACACTTAATATAACTTTGCAGATTCCTCAAAGACAGTGCTTCCAAACTGGGATATGTAGAGTAAGATTTAACTCTGTGAATTGAATGCACATGTCAGACAGCAGTCTCTTGGAAAGCTTCTTTATGGGTTTTATTTGAGGACAGTTCACTTTTCCCCATAGTTTTCAATGCACTCCAAAATATAACATTTTCGGTTTTATAGGAACAGTGTTCAAACACTGCCTTATGAGAAAGCACGTATATCACTTGAGTGGAATGTACACATCACAAAGCAGTTTCTCAGAACACTTCACTCCGGATTTTTTCTGAAGATATTTCCTTTTTCACCATTGCCCTGAATGTGCTCCCGAATGTCCCTTCATGGTTTCGTCCATGACGCAGTTTCCAAGCCCTGTAATGTAAACAAAGCTTTATCAATGTGAGCTGAATAAATATAGCAAAATGCAGTCTCCCAGAAAGCTTCTTTCCAGTTTTTATCTGATGATATTTCCTTTTTCTCCATCATCCATAATGTTCTCCAGAATGTCCCTTCGTGGATTCGTCCATGACAGTTTGCTAGCTGCAAAATATAAAGAATGTTCTATGTATATGAGATGAATACACATATCACAGAGCAGTTTCCTAGAAAGCTTCTTTCCAGTTTTGGTCTGAGGCTCTTTCCCTTTTCACCATAGGCATCAATTAGCTCCCAGATATCCCTTGGTAACTTATTCTCCAAAAGGGTTTCCCTGATACTGTATGAGAAGAGACATACCATACTGTGAGTGAAATGTACATGTCACAAAGAGTTCCTTGGAAAGCTTCTCTCCAGTTTCTATCTGAATATAATTCCTTTCTCATTGTAAGATTCAAAGTGCTTTCAAATATTCCTTCGAACGCTAAACATAAACAGTGTTTGAACACTCTTCAATGAAAAGGGAAGCTTAACTGAGTGAGAGGAATTTACACGACACATAGCAGTTTCACAGAAAGCTTCCTTCTGGTTTTCATCTGAGGATATTTCTTTCTCCATATTCCAAAGAGCGATCCCAAATATCCTTCCTGAGATACCACAGAAACAGTGATTTCAAACTGCTCAATCCAAGGAATGGTTTAACTCTGTGAGATGAATACACATATCACAAAGCAGTTGCTCAGAAAGCTTCTCTCCAGTTTTCATGGGAAGACATTTCCTGGCTCACCACAGGCCTCCGGGGCACCACTTAATATCCCTTCACCTATTCCTCAAAGACAGAGTTTGCAAACTGGCAATGTAGAGTACCCTTTAATTCTGTGAAGTGAGTGCACATATCAGAAAGTGGTTTCTTGGAATACTTCTTTCTGGGTTTTACTTCAGGATAGTTCACTTTTTGCCATAGTCTTCAATGCACTCTGAAATATCACTTTTTCGGTTTTACAGGAACAGTGTTCACACACTGCCTTATGAGACAAGAGGTATAACTCACTGAGTGGAATGCACACATCACAAAGCAGTTTCTCAGAAAGCTTCTCTCCAATTTTTATATGAAGAGATTTCCGTTTTCACCATTGGCCTGAATGTGCTCCTGAATGTCCCTTCATGGATCCATCCATGATACAGTTTCCAAACTGTATAATGTAAAGAAAGCTTTATCTATGTGAGATGAACACACATATCACAGATCAGTTTCACAGAAATCTTCTTTCCAGTTTTTATCTGAGGCTATTTTCTTATTCCCCATAGGCATCAATATGCTCCCAAATATCCCTTGGTAACATTTTCTCCAAAATGTTTTCCCGATGCTGTATGAGAAGAGAGGTATAACACTCTGAGTGGAATGCATACATCACAAAGCAGTTCCTCGGAAAGCTTCTTTCCATTTTCAATATAAAGTTATTTCCTTTTTCACTGTAAGCCTGAAAGCGCTCATGAATATCCCTTTGCATGCTAAACATAAACAGTATGAAAACTCCTCAATGAAAACAGAGGCTTAATTGAGTGAGAGGAAATAAGACGACACAAAGCAGTTTCACAGAATGCTTCCTTCTGGATTTTACCTGAGGATATTTCTTTCTCCATATTCCAAGGGGCGTTCCCAAATGTCCTTCCTCAAATTCCACAGAAACAGTTATTTCAAACTGCTCAATCCAAGGAATGGTTTAACTCTATGAGATGAATCCACACATTGCAAAGCAGTTGCTCAGAAAGCTTCTCTCCAGTTTTCAGAGGAAGATATTTCCTTGCTCACCACAGATCTCCGGTCGCCACTTAATATCCCTTCATAGAATACTCAAAGACAGAGTTTCCAAACTGGGAAATGTAGAGTAAGCTTCAACTCTCTGAAATGAATGTATATGTCAGACAGCAGTTCCTTGGAACGCTTCTTTCTGATTTTTATTTCAGGATATTTCACTTTTCACCATAGTTTTCCATGTGCTCCGAAATATTACTTTTTCGGTTTTAGAAGAACAGTGTAGAACACTGATTTATGAGAAAAGTGGTATGGCTCCCTGAGTGGAATGCACAAATCACAAAACAGTTTCTCAGAAAGCTTCTACCCAGTTTTTATCTGAAGATATCTCCTTTCCAACTGTAGTTCTGAATGTGCTCCCAAACGTACCTTCGCTGATCTGTCCATGACGGAGTAACCAAACTGTGTAATATAAGGGAAGTTTCATCTATGTGAGATGAATAAACATATCTATCACAAAGCAGTTTCCAAGAAAGCCTCTTTCCCGTTTTTGTCTGAGTATAATTCCTTTTTCACAGTAGCTGTCTATGTACTCCTAAATGTCCCTTGGTAGCTTTTTCTCCAAAAGGAATTCCCCAATCCTCTATGAAAAGAAAGGTATAACTCTGTAAGTGGAATGTGCATGTCACAAATCAGCCCCTCAGAAAACTTCTCTCTAGTGTCTATCTGAAGATATTTCCGTTTACACCATAAGCCTCAAAGCGCTCCTGAATATCCCTTCGCAGACTAAACACAGTGTTAGAATACTGCTCAATGAAAAGAGAAGCTTAACTCTGTGAGTGGAAATCACATGACTGAGAGCAGTTTCACAGAAAACTTCCTTCTGGTTTTTATCTGAGGGTATTTCCTTTTCAGCATATTCTAAAGAGCTTTCCCAGATGTCCTTTCTCAGGTTCCACAAAAACAGTGATTTCAACCTCTCAATCCAAAGAATGATTTAACTCTATGAGATGAATCCACACATCACAAAGCAGCGGCTCAGAAAGCTTCTCTCCAGTTTTCAAAGGAAGACATTTCCATGCTCACCACAGGCCTCCGGGAGACACTTAATATCCCTTTGCAGATTCCTCAAAGACAGAGTTTCCAAACTGGTTAATGTAGAGTAAGCTTTAACTCTGTGAAGCGAATGCACATATCAGAGAGCAGTTTCTAGGAATGCTTCTTTCTGGGTTTTATTTGAGGATAGTTCACTTTTCGCCCTAGTCTGCAATGCTCTATGAAATATCACTTTTTCTTTTTTACAGGAACAGTGTTCAAACACTGCCTTATGAGAAAAGAGGTATAACTCCATGAGTAGAGTGCACACATCACAAAACAGT
Organism: Macaca thibetana thibetana; assembly: GCF_024542745.1. NCBI lineage: Eukaryota > Metazoa > Chordata > Mammalia > Primates > Cercopithecidae > Macaca > Macaca thibetana. Next base: position 183,748,810 of record NC_065580.1, on the reverse strand, counting down.
TTCTCAGAAAGCTTCTCTCCAGTTTCTAGTTGAATATATTTCCTTTTTCACTGTAAGCCTCAAAGCACTCCCAAATATCTGTTCGCATGCTAAACATAAGCAGTGTTAGAAAACTGTTCAAAGAAAAGAGAAGCTTAAGTGAGAGAGAGGAAATCACATGACACACAGCAGTTTCACAGAAAGCCTCCTTCTGGTGTTTATCTGAAGATATTTTGCTTTCCCCCATAGTCCTGAATGTGCTCCCAAATGTCCTTCGCGGATCCGTCCATGACAGTTTCCAAGCTGCGTAATGTAAAGAAAGCATTATCTACATGAAATGAATAAACGTAGCAAAAAACAGATTCACAGAAAGCTTCTTTCCAGTTTTTATCCGAAGATATTACCTTTTTCACCATAGTCCTGAATGTGCTCCCGATTGTCCCTTCACGGATCCGTCCATGACAGAGTTTCAAAGCTGTGTAATGTAAAGAAAGTTTTATCTCTGTAAGATGAATACAGATAACATGGAGTAGTTTCACAGAAAGCTTCTATCCAGTTTCTGTCTGAGGCTATTTCCCTTTTCACCATAGGCATTAATATGCCCCCGAACATCTCTTGGTACCTTTTTCTCCAAAAAGGTTTCCCTGATGTTGTATGAGAAGAGAGGTATAGAACTGTGAGAGAATGCACACGTCACAAAGCAGTTCCTGGGAAAGATTCTCTCCAGTTTCTATCTGAACATATTTCCTTTTTCTCCATAAGCCTCAAAGCGCTCCTGAATATCCCATCACATGCTACAAATAAACAGTTTTAGAATATTGCTCAATGAAAAGAGAAGTTTAACTGAGTGAGAGGAATTCACATGACACATAGTAGTTTCAAAAAAAATTCTTACTTTTGTTTATCTGATTATATTCTTTTTCCATATTCTAAAGAGCATTCTCAAACGTCCTTCCTCAGATTCCACAAAAACAGTAAAATCAAACTGCTCAATTCAATGTATGATTTAACTCTATGAGATGAATACACACATCACAAAGCACTTGCTCAGAAAGCTTCTCTGAAGTTTCGGTCTGAACATATTTCCTTTTTCACCGTAAGCCTCAAAGCACTCCAAAATATCCTTTCACACGCTAAACATGAACACTGTTAGAAAACTGCTCAAGGAAAAGAGAGGCCTAACTGAGCAAGAAGAATTAGGAAGACACAGAGAAGTTTCACAGAAATCTTCCTTCTGGATTTTTTCTGAGAATATTTCTTTCTGCATAATCTAAGGAGCGTTTAAAAATGTCCTTCCTCTGATTCCACAAAAACAGTGATTTTAAACTGCTCAATTCAAAGAATGGTTTAACTCAATGAGACGAATACACACATCACAAAGCAGTTGCTCAGAAAGCTTCTCTCCAGTTTTCATCAGAAGACGTTTCCTTGTTCACCACAAGCCTCCGGGCTCCACATAATATACCTTCACAGATTCCTCAAAGACAGAGTTTCCAAACTGGGCATTGTAGAGTAAGCTTTAATTCTGTGAAATTAATGCACATATCAGAGAGCAGTTTCTTGGAATGCTTTCTCTGGGTTTTATTTGAGGATATTTCACTTTTTGCCATTGTCTTAAATGAGCTCCAAATTATCAATTTTTAAGTTTTACAAGAACAGTGTTCAAACACTGAATATGAGAAAAGAGGTATAACTCCGTGAGTGGAATGCACACATCACAAAGCAGTTGCTCCAAAGCTTCTCTCCAGTTTCCATTGGAAGATGTTTCCTTTCTCACCACATGCCTCCAGGCGCCACTTAATATCCATTCACAAATTGTTCAAAGACAGAGTTTCCAAACTGGGCAACATAGTGTAAGCTTCAACTCTCTGAAATGAATGCACACATCAGAGAGCAGTTTTTGGAACGCTTCTCTCTGGGTTTTATTACAGATATTTCACTGTTCGCCATAGTCTTCAATGCACTGCAAAATAATAGTTTTACAGGTTTACAGGAACAGTGTTCAAACACTGCTTTATGAGAATAACTGTATGACTCCCTCAGTGGAATGCACACATCATGAAACAGTTTCTCAGAAAACTTCTTCTAGCTTTTACCAATTTTTATCTGAAGATATTTCTTATTTCTCCACAGGCCTGAATGTGCTGCTGAATGTCCCTTCGTGAATCCGTCCATGACACAGTTTCAAAACTGTGTAATAGAAAGAAAGTTTTGTCTATGTTAGATGAATAGGTACATCTATCAGAAAGCAGTTGCACACGTCACAAAGCAGCTCCTTGGAAATCTTCTCTCCAGTATCTATCTGAAGTTATTTCCGTTTTCACCATAAGCCTCAAAGTGCGCCCGAGCATCCTTTAGGTGACTACCCTAAAACAGTGTTAGAATACTGCTCAATGAAAACAGAAGCTTAACTGTGTGAGGGGACTTCACGTGACCTAGAGCAGTTTCACAGAAAGTTTCCTTCTGGATTTTATTGGAGGGTATTTCTTTTTCAGCATATTCTTAAGAGCATTGCATATGTACCTTCTCAGTTTCCACAGACACACTGGTTTCAAACTGCTCAATCCAAAGAATGATTTATCTCTATGAGATGAATACACACATCTCAAGGTAGTTGCTCCAAGGGCTTCTCTCCCGCCTTCATCGGAAGACGTTTCCTTTCTCACCAGTAGTCTCTGTGCACCACTTAATATCCCCTCACAGATTCCTCAAAGACAGGGTTTCCAAACTGAGTAACGTAGTGTAAGCTTTAACTCTCTGAAATGAATGCACATGTCAGAGAGCAGTTTCTTGGAATGCTTGTTTCTGAGTTTTATTTCAGGATATTTCACTTTTCGCCACAGTCTTCAATGCACTGCAAAATATCACTTTTTCAGTTTTATGGGAACAGTGTTCAAACACTGCCTTGTGAGAAAAGAGGTACAAATCCTTGAGTGGAATGCACACACCACAAAGCACTTTCACAGAAAGTTTCTCCCCAGTTTTTATCTGGAGATATATCCTGTTTTCCCACAGGCCTGAATGTGCTCCCAAATGTCCCTTCGCGAATCCGTCCATGACACAGTTTCAAAACTGCGTAATACAAAGAAAGTTTTATCTATGTGAGATGAATACACCTATCTATCACACAGAAGTTTCACACAAAGCTTCTTTTTCGTTTTTGTCTGTGGATATTTCCTTTTTCACCATAGCCGTCCGTATACTCCCGAATGTCCCCTGGTAGCTTTTCTGCAATCGGGATTCTCCAATCCTCTATGAGAAGAAAAGTATATCTCTGTTAGTGGAATGCACATGTCACAAAGCAGCTCCTTGGATATCTTCTCTACAGTATCTCTCTGAAGATATTTCCAATTTCACCCTGAGCCTGAATGCGCTCCCGAGTATCCATGAGCTGACTCAGCTAAAACAGTGTTAGAATATTATTCAATGAAAACAGAAGCTTAACTTTGTGAGTGGACTTCAGGTGACTTAGAGCTGTTTCACAGAATGTTTCCTTCTGGTTATTATCGGAGGGAATTTTCTTTTCAGCGTATTCTAAAGAGCGTTCCCAAATGTCCTTTCTCAGGTTACACAGCAACAGTGATTTCAAACTGCTCAATCCAAAGAGTGGTTTAACTCTATGAGATGAATACACACATCACAAAGCAGTTGCTCTGAAAGCTTCTCTCCAGTTTTCATCGGAAGTCATTTTCTTCTCACCACTTAATATCCCCTCCCAGATTCTTCAAAGACACAGTTTCGAAGCTGGGCAAGTGTAATCTTTAACTCTCAGAAACGAATGCACACATCAGCGAGCAGTTTCTTGGAACGCTTCTTTCTGGGTTTCATTTCAGGATATTTCACTTTTCACCATAGTCTTCAATGCACTGCAAAATATCAATTTTGCAGTTTTACAAGAACAGTGTTCAAACACTGAATATGATAAAAGAGGTATAACTCCCTGAGTGGAATGCACACAGCCCAAAGCAGTTTCTCAGAAAACTTTTCTCGTTTTTATCTGAAGATAGTTCCTATTACACTACAGGCCTGAATGTGCTCCTGAATGTCCCTTCGCAAATCCATCCATGACGCAGTTTCAAAACTGTTTAATAGAAAGAACGTTTTATATACGTGAGAAGAATAGACATATCTATCACAAAGCAGTTTCACAGAAAGGTTCCTTCAGTTTTTGTCTGAGGATACTTCCTTTTTCACCATAGCTGTCCATATACTCCCAAATGTTCCCTGGTAGCGATTTCTCCAAACGGGATTCCTCAATACTCTATGTGAAGAAAAGTATAACTCTGTTAGTGGAATGCACACATCACAAAGCAGCTCCTCTGAAATCTTCTCTCGGTTTTTATCTGAAGATATTTCCTTTTTCACCGTAAGCCTCAAAGCGCTCCCCAGAAAGTTTTCTTCTGGTTTTTATCGGAGGATATTTCTTTTTTGGAATATTGTTCAAAGCATTCCCGAATGTCCTTTCTAAGTTTCCACAGAAACAGTGATTTCAAACTGCTCAATCCAAAGTATGATTTAACTCTATGAGATGAATACACACATCACAGAGCAATTTCTCCAAAAGCTTCTCTCCAGTTTTCATCGGAAGACGTTTTCTTTCCCACCACAAGCCTCTGGGCACCCCTTAATATCCCTTCACAGATTCCTCTAAGACAGAGTTTCCAAACTGGGCAACGTAGTGTAAGCTTTGACCCTCTGAAATGAATGCACACGTCAGAGAGCAGTTTCTTGGAACACTTTTTTCTGGGATTCATTTCAGGATATTTCACTTTTCTCCATAGTCTTCAATGCGGTGTAAAATATCACTTTTTCAGTCTTACAGGAACAGTGTTCAAACACTTCCTTATGAGAAAAGAGGTATACCTCCCTGAGTGGAATGTACACATCACAAAGCAGTTGCTCCAAAAGCTTCTCTCCAGTTTTCTTGGCAAGACATTTCCTTTCTCACCACATGCCTATCGGCACCACTTAATATCCCCTCACAGATTCCTCAAATACAGAGTTTCCAAACTGGGCAATGTAGTGTAAGCTTTAACTCTGAGAAATGAAAGTCCTTTCTAAGGTTCCACAGAAACAGTGATTCCAAACTGCTCAATCCAAAGAATGGTTTAACTCTATGAGATGAATACCCACATCACAAAGCAGTTCCTCCGAAAACTTCTCTCCAGTTTTCATCAGAAGACGTTTCCTTTCTCACCACAAGCCTCCTGGTGCCACTTAATATCCCTTCACAGATTCCTCACAGACAGCGTTTCCAAACTGGGCATTGTAGTGTAAGTTTTAACTCTCTGGAATGAATGCACACGTCAAAGAGCAGTTTCTTGGAATGCTTCCTTGTGGGGTTTATTTCAGGATATTACACTTTTTGCCATAGTCTTCAATGTGCTGCAAAATATCACTTTTTCAGTTTTACAGGAACAGTGTTCAAACACTGCCTTATGAGAAAAGAGGTATAACTCCCTGAGTGGAATGCACACATCACAAAGCAGTTTCTATGAAAGCTTCTCTCCAGGTTTTATCTGAAGATATCTCCTATTTCCTATTTCCCGACAGGCCTCAATGTGTTCCCTAATATCCCTTCGTGAATCCGACCATGAAGCAGTTTCAAAACTGTGTAATGGAAAGAAAGTTTTATCTATGTGAGATGAATAGACATATCTATCACAAAGTAGTTTCACAGAAAGCTTCTTTCCAGTTTTTGTCTGAGGATATTTCCTTTTTCAACATAGCTGTCCATATACTCCCGAGTGTCCCCTGGTACCTTTTTCTCCAAGTGGGATTCCCCAATCCTCTATGAGAAGAAAAGTATAACTCTGTGAGTGGAATGCACAGGTCACAAAGTTGCTCCTAGGAAATCTTCTCTCCAATATACATAGGAAGATATTTCGGTTTTCACCATAAGCATCAAAGCACCCCTGCGTATCCCTTAGCTGACTAACCTAAAACATTGTTTGAATACTGCAAAATGAAAACAGAAGCTTAACTGTGCGAGTGGACTTCACGTGACCTAGAACAGTTTCACAGAAAGTTTCCTTCTGGTTTTTATCGGGGGGTATTTCTTTTTCAACATATTCTTACGAGTGTTCCCAAATGTCCTTTCTCAGTTTCCACAGAAACAGTGAGTTCAAACTGCTGAATCCAAAGAATGATTTAACTCTATGAGATGAATGCACACATCACAAAGCAGTTGCTCTGAAAGTTTCTCTCCAGTTTTCATTGGAAGACGTTTCCTTTCTTACCACAAGCCTCCAGGTGCCACATAATACCAATTCACAGATTCTTCAAAGACAGCATTTCCAAAATGGACAACCTAGTGTAAGCTTTAACCCTCTGAAATGAATGCACACGTCAGATTGCAGATTCATGGAACGTTTCTTTCTGGGTTTTATTTCAGGATATTTCACTTTCCACCATAGTCTTCAATGCGCTGCAATGTATCACTTTATCAGTTTTACAGGAACAGTGTTCGAGCACTGCCTTATGAGAAAAGTGGTGTAACTCCCTGAGTGGGTGCACACATCACAAAGCGGTTTCTCAGAAAGCTTCTCTTCAGTTTTTATCTGAAGATGTCTCCTTTTTCACCGTAGGCCTGAATGTGCTCCCGAATGTCCCTTCGCTTATCCATCTGTGACGCAGTTTCAAAACTGCATAGTAGAATGAAAGTTTTCACTATTTGAGATGAATAGACATAGCTCTTCTAAAGCAGGTTTACAGAAAGCTTCTTTCTAGTTTTTCTCTGAGGATATTTTCTTTTTCACCTTAGCTATCCACATACTCCTGAATGTCCGCTGGTAGCTTTTTCTCCAAGCGAGATTCCCCAGTCCTCTAAGAGAAGAAAAGTATAACTCTGTGAGTGGAATGTACTGGTCTTCAACGTGCTGCAACATATCACTTTTTAAGTTTTACAGGAACATTGTTCAAACACTGCCTAATGAGAAAATAGGTATAACTCCCTGAGTGGAATGCTCACATCACAAAGCGTTTTCTCAGAAAGTTTCTCTCCAGTTTTTATCTGAAGATATCTCCTATTTCCAAACAGGCCTGAATGTGCTACCGAATGTCCCTTTGTGAATCCGTCCATGATGCAGTTTCAAAACTGGGTAATAGAAAGAAAGTTTTATTTATGTGCGTTGAATAGACATATGTATCACAAAACAGTTTCACAGGAAGGTTGTTTTCATTTTTTGTCCGAGTATATATCATTTTCCAACATAGCCGTCCATATACTCCCAAATGTCCCCTGGTAGTTTTTTCTGCAAGCGGGATTTAACAATCCTCTATGAAAAGAAAAGTATAACTCTGTGAGTGGAATGCACACGTCAAAAGGCAGCTCCTCTGAAATCATCTCTACAGTATCTATGTGAAAGTATTTCCGTTTTCACCGTAAGCCTCAAAGCGCTCCCGAGTATCCCTTAGCTGGCTGACCTATAACAGTGTTAGAATACTGCTCAATGAAAACAGAAGCTTAACAGTGCGAGTGGAATTCACGTGACCTAGAACAGTTTCACAGAAAATTTCCTTCTGGTTTTTATCGGAGGGTATTTCTTTTTCAGCATATTCTTAAGAGTGTTCCCAAATGTTCTTTCTCAGGATCCACAGAAAGAGTGACTACAAACTGCTCAATTCAAAGAATGATTTAACTCTATGAGATGAATACATGCATCACAAAGCAGTTGCTCCGAAAGCTTCTCTCCTGTTTTTATCAGAAGACGTTTCTTTTGTCACCACAAGCCTCTGGGCGCCACTTAATATCCCCTCACAAATTCCTCAAAGACAGAGTTTCCAAACTGGGCAATGTAGTGTAAGCTTTAACTCTCTGAAACGAATGCACACATCAGAGAGTAGTTTCTTGGAATGCTTCTTTCTGGGTTTTATTTCACTATATTTCACTTTTCACCATAGTCTTCAGTGGGCTGCAAAATATCACTTTTTCAGTTTTACAAGAACAGTGTTCAAACACTGCCTTATGAGAAAAGGGGAATAACTCACTCAGTGGAATGCACACATCATAAAGCAGTTTCTCAAAAAGCTTCTCTCTAGTTTTTATCTGAACATATCTCCTTTTTCCTCACAGGAATGAATGTGCTCCCGAATGTCCCTATGCGAATCCATCCAAGACGCAGTTTCAAAACTGCGTAATGGAAAAAAGTTTTATCTATGTGAGATGAATAGGCATGTCTATCACAAAGCAGTTTCACAGAAAGCTTCTTTTCAGTTTTTGTCTGAGGATATTTCCTTTTTCTTCATAGCCATCCATATACTCCCAAATGTCCCCTGGTAGCTTTCTTTCCAAACAGAATTCCCCAATCCTCTATGAGAAGAAAAGTATATTTCTCTGAGTGGAATGCAAACGTCACAAAGTAGGTCCTCGGAAATCTTCTCTCCAGTATCTATCTGAAGATATTTACGTTTTCACCGTAAGCCTCAAAGCGCTCCTGAGTATCCCTTAGCTGACTAACCTAAAACAGTGTTATAATAATGCTCAATGAAAACAGAAGCTTAACTGTGTGAGTGGACTTCATGTAACCTAGAGCACTTTCACAGAAAGTATCCTTCTGGTTTTTATTGGAGGATATTTCTTTTTCAGCATATTCTTAAGTGTGTTCCCAAATGTCCTTTCTCAGGTTCCACAGAAACAGTGATTTCAAACTGCTCAATGCAAAAAATGATTTAACTCTATGAGATGAATACACACATAACAAAGAAGTTGCTAGGAAAGCTTCTATGCAGTTTTCATAGGAAGATTTTTCCTTTCTCACCACAAGCATACTGGTGCCACTTAATATTCCTTCACAAATTCCACAAGACAGAGTTTCCAAACTGGGCAACGTAGTGTAAGCTTTAACTCTCTGAAATTAATGCACACGTCAGAGAGCATTTTCGTGGAACGCATTTTTTCTGGGTTTTATTTCAGGATATTTCACTTTTCGAAATAGTCTTCAATGGGCTGCAAAATATCACTTTTTCAGTTTTACAGAAAACCTGTTCAAACACTGCCTTATGAGAAAAGAGGTGTAACTCCCTGAGTGGGATGCACACATCACAAAGCAATTTCTCAGAAAGCTTCTCTCCAGTATTTATCTGAAGATATCTCATATTTCCTGACAGGCCTGAATGCACTCTGAATGTCCCTTCGCGAATCCATCCATGATGCCATTTCAAAACTGCGTAATGGAAAGAAAGTTTTGTCTATGCGAGATGAATAGACATATCTTTCACAAAGCAGTTTCACAGAAAGGTTCTTTCGGGTTTTTTCTAAGGATATATCCTTTTTTCCATAGCCATCCAAATACTCCAAAATGTCCCCTGGTAGCTATTCCTCCAAACAGGATTCCCAAAATCTCTATGAGAATAAAAGTATAATTCTATGAGTGGAATGCACACGTCACAATGCAGCTCCTTGGAAATCTTTTTTCCAGTATCTATCTGAAAATATACCGATTTTCACCGGAAGCCTGAAAGCACTCCCACATATCCCTTAGCTGACTAACCTAAAACAGTGTTAGAATACAGCTCAATGAAAATAGAAGCTTAACTGTGCGAGTGAACTTCACGTGACCTGAGCAGTTTCACAGAAAGATTCCTTCTGGTTTTTATCAGAGGGTATTTCTTTTTCAGCATATTTGTAAGAGCGTTCCCCACTGTCCTTTCTCAGGTTCCATAGAAACAGTGATTTCAATCTGCTCAATCCAAAGAATGATTTAACTCTATGATATGAATGCACACATCACAAAGCAGTTGCTCCAAAAGCTTCTCTCCAGTTTTCATTGGAAGACGTTTCCTTTCTCACCACAAGCCGTGAGGCGCCACAAACTATGCCTTCACAGATACCTCAAAGACAGAGTTTCCAAACTCGCCAACGTAGTGTAAACTTTAACGTAGTGTGCATCTGAAATGAATGCACACATCAGAGAGTAGTTTCTCGGAACGCTTTTTTCTGGGTTTTATTTCAGGATATTTCAGTTTTTGCCATAGTCTTCCATGCACTGCAACATATCAGTTTTTCAGTTCTACAGGAACAGTGTTCAAACACTGCCTTATGAGAAAAGAGGTATACATTCCTGAGTGGAATGCTTACATCACAAAGCAGTTTCTCAGAAATGTTCTCTCCAATTTTTATCTGAAGATATCTCCTATTTCCCCACATGCCTGAATTTGCTCCTGAATGTCCTTCACGAATCCATCTTTGACGCAGTTTCAAAACTGCGTAATGGAAAGAAAGTTTATCTATGCGTGATGAATAGACATATCTACCCCAAAGCAGTGTCACAGAAAACTCTTTTCCAGTTTTTGTCTGAGGATATTTCCTTTTTCACCATAGCCGTCCATATACTCCCGAATGTCCCCTGGTAGCTTTTTCTCCAAATAGGATTCCCCAGTCCTCTATGAGAAGAAAAGTATAACTCTGTGAGTGTAATGCACACGTCACAAAACAGCTCTGCATAAATCTTCTCTACAGTATCTATCTGAAGATATTTCTGCTTTCACCATAAGATTCAAAGCACTCCAAAGTGTCCCTTAGCTGACTAAACAAAAACAGTGTTAGAATACTGCTTAATGAAAAGAGAAGCTTAACTGTGCAAGTGGAATTCACCTGACCTAGAGCAGTTTCACAGTAAGTTTCCTTCAGGTTTTTATCGGATGGTATTTCTTTTTCAGCATATTCTTAATGGTGTTCCCAAGTGTCCTTTCTCAGGTTCCACAGAAACAGTGATTTCGAACTGTTCAATCCAAACAATAATTTAACTCTGTGAGATGAATACACACATCACAAAGCAGTTGCTCCTAAAGCTTCTCTCCAGTTTTCATCGGAAGAAGTTTCCTTTCTCACCACAAGCCTCTGGACGCCACTTATAATTCCTTCACAGATACCTCAAAGACAGAGTTTCCAAACTGTGCAACGTAGTGGAAGCTTTAACTCTCTGAAATGAATGCACACTTCAGAGAGCAGTTTTTTGGAACGCTTCTTTCTGGGTTTTATTTCAGGATATTTCACTTTTTGCTGTAGTCTTTCATGCGCTGCAAAATATCACTTTTTCAGTTTTACAGGAACAGTGTTCAAACACTGCCTTATGAGAAAAGAGGTATACATCCCTGAGTGGAATGCACACATCATGAAGCATTTTCTCAGAGAGCTTCTCTCCAGTTTTTATCTGAAGATATCTCCTATTTCCCCTCAGGAATGAATGTGCTCCTGAATGTCCTTTGCAAATCCATCCATGAGACAGTTTCAAAACTGCGTAATAGAAAGAAAGTTTATCTATGTGAGATGAATAGACATATCTACCCCAAAGCAGTTTCACAGAAAGCTTCTTTCCAGTTTTTGTCTGAGGATATTTCCTTTTTCATCACAGCTGTCGATATACTCCTGAATGTCCCCTGGTAACTTTTTCTCCAAACGGGATTCCCCAATCCTCCATGAGAAGAAAAGTATAACTCTGTGAGTGTAATGCACAAGTCACAAAACAGCTCTGCGTAAATCTTGTCTCCAGTATCCATCTGAAGATATTTCCGTTTTCACCATAAGCCTCAAAGCATTCCCAAGTATCCCTTAGCTGGCTAAACAAAAACAGTGTTAGAATATTTCTCAATGGAAAGAGAAGCTTAACTGTGGGAAAGGAATTCAGCTGACCTAGGGCAGTTTCACAGAAAGTTTCCTTCTGGTTTTTATCAAAGAGTATTTCTTTTTCAGCATATTCTTAAGAGTGTTCCCAAATGTTCTTTCTCAGGTTCCACAGAAACAGTGATTTCAAAGTGCTGAATCCAAACAATAATTTAACTCTGTGAGATGAATACACTCATCACAAAGCAGTTGCTCCAAAGGCTTCTCTGCAGTTTTCATCAGAAGTCTTTTCCTTTCTCACCACAAGCCTCCAGACGCCACTTAATATTTCTTCACAGAGATCTCAAAGACAGAATTTTCAAACTTTACAACGTAGTGTCAGCTTTCACTCTCTGAAATGAATGCACACGTCAGAGAGCAGTTTCTTGGACCTCTTCTCTCTAGGTTTTATTTCAGGATATTACACTTTTTGCCATAGTCTTCAAAGCACTGCAAAATATCACTTTTTCAGCTTTACAGGAACAGTGTTCAAACACTGTCTCATGAGAAAAGAGGTATAACTCCCTGAGTGGAATCACACATCACAAAGCAATTTCTCAGAAAGCTTCTCTCCAGTTTTTATCTGAAGATATCTCATATTTCCCTACAGGCCTGAAGGTACTTCCGAATGTCCCTAGCGAATCCGTCCAAGATGCAGTTTCAAAACTGCGTAATAGAAAGAAAGTTTCATCTATGTGAGATGAATAGACATATCTATCACAAAGCAGTTTCACAGAAAGCTTCTTTCCAGTTTCTGTATGAGGATATTACCTTTTTCAACATAGCCATCCATATACTCCCGGATGTCCTCTGGTAGTGTCTTCTCCAAACGGGATTCCCCAATCCTCTGTGAGAAGAAAAGTGTAACTCTGTGAGTGGAATGCACACATCACAAAGCAGCTCCTCGGAACTCTTCTCTCCAGTTTCTGTCTGAAGATATTTCCATTTTCACCATAAGCCTCAATGCACTCCCGAGTATCACTTAGCTAAATAACCTAAAACAGTGTTAGAATACTGCTCAGTGAAAACAGAAGCTTAACTGTGCCAGTGGACTTCAAATGACCTGGAGCAGTTTCACAGAAAGTTTGCTTCTGGGTTTTATCGGAGGGTTTTTCTTTTTCAGCATATTCTTAGGTGCGTTCCCAAATGCCCTTTCTCAGGTTCCATAGAAACAATGATTTCAAACTGCTCAATCCAAAGAATGATTTCACCCAATGAGATGAATACACACATCATAAAGTAGTTGCTCTGAAAGCTTCTCTCCAGTTTAATCAGAAGACATTTCCTTTCTCACCACAAGCCTCCAGGTGTGCACACATCACAAAACAGCTCCTCGGAAATTTTCTCTACAGTGTCTATCTGAAGATATTTCCGCTTTCACCATAAGCCTCAAAGCGCTCCCGACTATCCCTTAGCTGACTAACCTAAAACAGTGTTAGAATACTGCTCAATGAAACAGAAGCTTAACTGTGTGAGTGGAATTCATGTGACCTAGAGCAGTTTCACTGAAAGTTTCCTTTTGTTTTTTTATCAGAGGGTATTTCTTTCTCAGGATATTATTAAGAGCCCACTCAAATGTCCTTTCTCACGTTCCACAGAAACAGTCATTTCAATCTGCTAAATCCAAAGAATGATTTAACTCTATGATATGAATTCACACATCACAAAGCAGTTGCTCTGAAAGCTTCTCTCCAGTTTTCATTAGAGGACGTTTCCTATCTCACCACAAGCCTGTGGGCTCCACTTAATATCCCTTCACAGATTACTCACAGACAGAGTATCCAAACTGGGCAACGTAGTGTAATCTTTAACTCTCTGAAATGAATGCACACATCGTAGAGCAGTTTCTTGGAATGCTACTTTCTGGGTTCTATTTCATGATATTTCACTTTTTGCCATAGTATTCAATGTGCTGCAAAATATCACTTTTTCAGTTTTACAGGAACAGTGTTCAAGCACTGCATATGAGAAAAGGGGTATAACTCTCTGAGTGCATTGCACTCATCACAAAGTAGTTTCTCAGAAAGCTTCTCTCCAGTTTTTATCTGAAGATATTTCCTATTTCACAACAGGCCTGAATGTGTTCCTGAATGTCCTTTCGCGATACCGTCCATGATGCAGTTTCAAAACTCCATAATAGAAAGAAAATTTTGTCTATTTGAGAAGAATAGACATATCTATCACAAAGGAGTTTCACAGAAAGCTTCTTTCCAGTTTTTGTCTGAGGACACTTCCTTTTTCACCATACCCATCCATATACTCCCAAATGTCCCCTGGTAACGGTTTCTCCAAACGGAATTCCCCAATCCTCTATGAGAAGGAAAGTATAACTCTGTAAGCGGAATGCACACGTCACAAAGCAGCTCCTTGCAAACGTTCTCTCCAGTATCTATCTGAAGATATTTCAGTTTTCACTATAAGTCTCAAAGCGCTCCCGAGTATTCCTTAGTAGACTAACCTAAAACAGTGTTAGAACACTGCTCAAGGAAAACAGACACTTAATTGTGTGAATAGAATTCACCTGACCTAGAGCATGTTCACAGAAAATTTCCTTCTGGTTTTTAACAGAGGGTATTTCTTTTTCAGCATATTCTTAAGAGTGGTCCCAAATATCCTTTCTCAGGTTCCAGAGAAACAGTGATTTCAAACTGCTCAATCCAAAGTTTGATTTAACTCTATGAAATGAATGCACACATCACAAAGCAGTTGCTCCGAAAGCTTCTCTCCAGTTCTCATCGTAAGACGTTTCCCTTCTCATCACAAGCCTCTGGTCAGCATTTAATATCCCTTCACAGATTCCTCAAACACAGAGTTTCCAAAGTGGGCATCGTAGTGTAACTTTAACTCTGTGAAATGAACACACACCTCAGAAAGCAGTTTTTTGGAACGTTTCTTTCTGGGTTTTATTTCAGGATATTTCTGTTTTTGCCACAGTCTTCAATGCACTGCAAAAGATCACTTTTTCAGTTTTACAGGAACATTGTTCAAACACTGTCTTATGAGAAAAGAGGTATAACTCCTGAGTGGAATGCGCACATCAGAAACAGTTTCTCAGTAAGCTTCCCTTCAGTTTTTATCTGAAGATATTTCCGCTTTCCCCACAGGCCTGAATGTGCTCCCGAATGTCCCTTCATGAATCTGTTCATGAGGCAGTTTCAAAACTGCGTAATAGAAAGAAAGTTTTATATATGAGAGATGAATAGGGATATCTATCACAAAGCAGTTTCACAGAAATCTTCTTTCCAGTTATTGTCTGAGGATATTTCCTTTTTCACCTTAGTTGTCCATATACTGCCGATTGTCCCCTGGTAGCTTTTTTTCCAAATGGAATTCCCCAATCCTCTTTGAGAAGAACAGTATAACTCTGTGAGTGGAATGCATGTGTCACAAAGCAGCTCCTCAGAAATCTTCTATATAATATCTATCTGAAGATATTTCCGTTTTCATATTTCATTCACCATCATAAGCCTCAAAGCGCTCCCGAGTATCCCTTAGCTGACTCACCTAAAACAGTGTTAGAATACCGCTCAATGAAAACAGAAGCTTAACTGTGTGAGTGGACTTCACGTGACTTAGAGTAGTTTCACAGAAAGTTTTCTTCTGGTTTTTATTGGTGGGTATTTCTTTTCAGCATATTCTTAAGAGTGTTCCCAAATGTCCTTTCTCAGTTTCCACAGGAACAGTGATTTCAAACTGCTCAATCCAAAGAATGATTTAACTCTATGAGATGAATACACACATCACAAAGCAGTTGCTCCAGAAGCTTCTCTCCAGTTTTCATCGGAAGGTGTTTCCTTACTCACCACAGGCCTCTGGGCGCCACTTAATATCCCTTCACAGATTCCTCAAAGACAGAGTTATCAAACTGGGCAATGTAGTGTAAACTTTAACTCTCTGAAGTGAATGCACATGTCAGAGAGCAGATTCCTGGAACGCTTCTTTCTGAGTTTTATTTCAGGATATTTCACTTTTCACCATAGTCTTCAAAGTGCTGCAAAATAAAACTTTTTCAGTTTTACCAGAGCAGTGTTCAAACACTGCCTTATGAGAAAAGAGGTAGAACTCCCTGAATGGAATGCACACATCACAAAGCAGTTTCTTAGAAATCTTCCCTACAGTTTTTATCTAAAGGTATCTCCTATTTCCCCACAGGTCTGAATGTCCTCACGAAGTCCCATCATGAATCCGTCCATGACGCAGATTCAAAACTCCATAATAGAAACAAAGTTTTATCTATGTGAGATGAATAGACATATCTATCACAAAGCAGTTCCACAGAAAGCTTCTTTCCAGTTTTTTTCTGATTATAATTTTTTTTTTTTCACCATCGCCATCCATATACTCCCGAATGTCCCCTGGTAGCGTTTTCTCCAAATGGGATTCCCCAATCCTCTATGAGAAGAACAGTATAACTCTGAGAGTGGAATGCACACGTCACAAAGCAGCTCCTCACAAATCTCTCCAGTATCTATCTGAAGATATTTCCGTTTTCACCATAAGCCTCAAAGCGCTCCCGAGTATCCCTTAGCTGACTAACATAAAACAGTGTTAGAATACTGCTCAATGAAAACAGAAGTTTAACTGTGCGAGTGGAATTTACATGACCTAGAGCAGCTTCACAGAAAGTTTCCTTCTGGTTTTTATCTGAGGGTATTTCTTTTTCAGCAAATTCTTAATAGCATTCCCAAATATCCTTTCTCAGGTTTCAAGGAAACAGTGATTTCAAACTGCTCATTCCAAATAATGATTTAACACTATGAGATGAATACACACATCACAAATCAGTTGCTCCCAAAGCTTCTCTCCAGGTTTCATTGGAAGATGTTTCCTTTCTCAGCAAAAGCCTCTGGGAGCCACTTATTTTCCCTTCGCTGATTCCTCAAAGACACAGGGGCAAACTGGGCAACATAGTGTAAACTTTACCTCCCTGAAGTGAATGCACACGTCAGAGAGCAGTTTCTTGGCACGCTTCTTTCTGGGTTTTATTTCAAGATATTTCACTTTTCACCACAGTGTTTAATGCACTGCAAAATATCACATTTTGAGTTTTACAGAAACAGTATTAAAATGCTACCTTATGAGAAAAGAGGTATAACTATCTGATTGGAATGCACTCATCACTAAGCAGTTTCTCAGAAAGATTCTCTCCGTTTTTTATCTGAGGATATTTCCTATTTCCCCAAAGGGCTGAATGTGCTCCCAAATGTCCCTTTGAGAATCAGTCCGTGATGCAGTTCCAAAGTTGCGTAACAGAAAGAAAGTTTTGTCTATGTGAGATAAGTGGACATATCTATCACAAAGCCGTTTCACAGAAAGTTTCTTCCCAATTTTTGTCTGAGGATATTTCCTTTTTCACCACAGCCATCCACATACTCCCAAATGTCCCCTCGTAGCCTTTTCTCCAAACGGGATTCCACAATCCTCTATGAGAATAAAAGTAAAACTCTGTGTTTGGATTGCACACGTCACAAAGCAGCTCCTTGGAAATCTCTCCAGTATCTATCTGAAGATTTTTCCGATTTCACCGTAAGCCTCAAAGCGCTCACGAGTATCCCTCAGCTGACTAACTTAAAACAGTGTTAGAATACTGCTCAATGAAAACAGAAGCTTAAATGTGTGAGTGGACATCACGTGATCGAGAGCAGTTTCACAGAAAGTTTCCTCTGGTTTTCATCGGAGGGTATTTCGTTTTCAATATATTCTTAAGAGCATTCCCAAATGTTCAATCTCAGGTTCCACAGAAACAGTGTTTTCAAACTGCTAAATCTGAAGAATGAATTAACTCTATGAGATGAATACACACATCACAAAACAGTTGCTCTGAAAGCTTCCCTCCAATTTTCAATGGAAGACATTTCCTTTCTCACCACAAGCCTCTGGGCGCCACTTAATATCCCTTCACAGATTCCTCAAAGACAGAGTTTCCAAACTGGGCAATGTAGTGTAACCTTTAAACCTCTGAAATGAATGCACATTTCAGAGAGGAGTTTCTTGGAACACTTCTTTCTGGGTTTTATCTCAGGATATTTCACTTTTTGCCATAGTCTTCAATGCGCTGCCAAATATCAATTTTTCAGTATTACAGGAACAGTGTTGAAACACTGCCTTATGAGAAAAGAGGTATAACTCACTGAGTGGAATCCACACATCATAAAGCAGTGTCTCAGAAAGCTTCTCTCCAATTTTTATCTCAAGATATCTCCTATTTCCACACAGTCCTGAATGTGCTGCTGAATGTCTCTTCATGAATCCTTCCATGACACAGTTTCAAAACTTCGAAATAGAATGAAAGTTTTATCTATGTGAGATGAATAGACATATCTATCACAAAACAGTTTTACAGAAAACTTCTTTCCAGTTTTTGTCTGAGGATATTTCCTTTTTCACCATAGCCGTCCATATACTCCCGAATATCCCCTGGTAGCTTTTTTCAAAACGGGGTTCCCCAATCCTCTATGAGAAGAAAGGTAAAACTATGTGAGTGGAATGCACATGTCACAAAGCAGCTCCTGGGAAATCTTCTCTCCAGTATCTATCTGAGGATATTTCCATTTTCACCGTAAGCCACAATGCGCTCCCTAGTGTCCCTTAGCTGACTCACCTAAAACAGTGTTAGAATACTGCTCAATGAAAACAGAAGCTTAACTGTGTCAGTGGACTTTACATGACCTAGAGAAGTTTCACAGACAGTTTCCTTCTGGTTTTTACCAGAGGATATTTCTTTTTCAGCATATTCTTAAGAGCGTTCCCAAATGTCCTTTCTCAGATTCCACAGAAACAGTGATTTCAAACTGCTCAATCCAAAGAATTATTTAACTCTGTGAGATGAATACACATATCACAAAGCAGTTGTTCCAAAAGCTTCTCTCCAGTTTTCATTGGAAGATGTTTCCTTTCTCACAGTATGCCTCTGGGCACCACTTAATGTCCCTTCACTGATTACTCAAAGACAGAGTTTTCAAACTGGGCAACATTGTGTAAGCTTTAACTCTATGTAATGAATGGAAACGTCAGAGAGTACTTTCTTGGGACACTTCTTTCTGGGTTTTATTTCAGGATATTTCAGTTTTTGCTATTATTCTGTGAGGTGCTGCAAAATATCACTTTCTCAGTTTTACAGGAAAAGTGTTCAAACACTGCCATATGAGAATAGATGTATAAATCCCCGAGTGGAATGCACACATCACAAAGCAGTCCCTCAGAAAGCTTCTCTCCAGTTTTTATCTGAAGATATCTCCAATTTCCAAACAGGCCTGAATGTGCTCCCAAATGTCCCTTCGCAAATCCATCCACGACGCAGTTTCAAAACTGCGTAATAGAAAGAAAGTATTATCTATGTGAAATTAGTAGACATATCTATCACAAAGCAGTTTCACAGAAAGCTTCTTTCTATTTTTTGTCTGCAGATATTTCCTTTTTCACCATAGCCATCCATATACTCTCGAATGTCCACTGGTAGTTTTTTCTCCAATAGAGATTTCCCAATAGTCTATGAGAAGAAAAGAATAACTTTGAGAGTGGAATGCATGCATTACAAAGGGATCCTCGGAAATCTTCTCTCTAGTATCTATCTGAAGATATTTCCATTTTCACCATAAGCCTCAAAGAGCTCCAGAGTATCCCTTAGCTGAAACAGTGTTAGAATACTGCTCAATGATCACAAAGCTTAACTGTGTGAGTGGACTTCTTGTGACCTAGAGCAGTTTCAAAGAAAGTTTCCTTCTGGTTTTTATTGGAGGGTATTTCTTTTTCAGCATATTCTTAAGAGTGTTCCCAAATGTCCTTTCTCAGGTTCCACAAAAACAGTGATTTCCAGCTGCTCAAACCAAAGAGTGATTTAACTCTATGAGATGAATATGCACATCACAAAGCAGTTGCTCCAAAAATTTTCTCTAGTTTCCATGGGAAGACGTTTCCTTTCTCACCACAAGCCTCTGGGTGCCACTTAATATCCTTTCACAGATTCCCAGAGACAGAGTTTCCAAACTGGGCAACGTAGTGTTAGCTTTAACTCTGAAATGAATGCACGCATCAGTGAGCAGTTTCTTGGAACACTTCTTTATGGGTATTGTTTCAGGATATTTCACTTTTCACCATCGTCTTCAATGCACTGCAAAATATCACTTTTTCAATTTTACAGGAACAGTGTTCAAACACTACCTTATGAGAAAAGAAGTATAACTCCCTGAGTGGAATACACACACCACAAAGCACTTTCTCAGAAAGCTTCTCTCCATTTTTTATCTGAAGATATCTCCTATTTACCCACAGTCCTGAATGTGCTCCCGAATGTCCCTTGGCAAATCCGTCCATGACGCAGTTTCAAAACTGCGTAATGGAAAGAAAGTTTTATCTATGTGAGATGAATAGACACAACTATCACAAAACAGTTTCACAGAAACCTTCTTTCCAGTTTTGTCTGAGGATAATTCCTTTTTCAAAATAGCCATCCATATACTCCCCAATGTCCCCTTGTAGCTTTTTCTCCTAACGAGATTCCCCAATCCTCTATGAGAACAAAAGTATTACTCTGGGACTGGGATGCACACATCACAAAGCAGCTCCTCAGAAATCTTCTCTCTGGTATCTATCTGAAGATATTTTCGTTTTCAAAGTAAACCTCAATGCGCTCCCAAGTATCCCTTAGCTAACTAACCCAAAACAGTGTTAGAATACTGCTCAATGATAACAGAAGCTTAACTGTGCGTGTGGACTTCACGTGACCTAAAGCAGTTTCACAGAAAGTTTCCTTCTGGTTTTTATCGGAGGGTATTTCTTTATCAGCATTTTCTTAAGAGCATTCCCAAATGTCCTTTCTCAGGTTCCACAGCAAAAGTGATTTCAAACTGCTCAATCCAAAGAATAATTTAACTCTATAAGATGAATACACACATTTTTGGAGCAGTTGCTCCAAAAGCTTCTCTCCAGGTTTCATCGGAAGACGTTTCCTTTCTCACCACAAGTCTCGAGGCGCCATTTAATATCCCTTCACAGATTCCTCATAGACAGAGTTTCCAAACTGGCCAACATAGTGTAAGCTTTAACTCTGAGAAATGAATGCACACCTCAGAGAGCAGTTTCTTGGAACCCTTCATTCTGGGTTTTACTTCAGGATATTTGACTTTTCATCATAGTCTTCAATGCTCTGTAAAATATCACTTTTTCAGTTCTACAGCAACAATGTTCAAACACTGCCTTCTGATAAAAGTCCCTCAGTGGAATGCGCACATAACAAAGCAATCTCTCAGAAAGCTTCTCTCCAGTTTTTATCTGAAGATATATCCGTTTTCACCGTAGACCTGAATGTGCTCCCGAATGTCCCTTCGTGAATCCGTCTGTGACGCAGTTTCAAAACTGTGTAATAGAAAGAAAGTTTTATCCAAGTGAGATGAATAGACA
The DNA here is from genome assembly GCF_024542745.1 of Macaca thibetana thibetana. NCBI lineage: Eukaryota > Metazoa > Chordata > Mammalia > Primates > Cercopithecidae > Macaca > Macaca thibetana. The sequence continues at coordinate 183,727,830 of NC_065580.1, read as the reverse complement.
TATGTATCCCTAAGCAGTTTCACAGAAAGGTTCTTTCCATTTCTGTCCGAAGATATTTCCTTTTTCACCATAGCCATCCATGTACTCTCGAATGTCCCCTGGTAGCTTTTTCTGCAGATGGCATTTCTGAATCCTCTATGAAAAGAAAAGTATAACTCTGTGAGTGTAATGCACGTGTCACAAAGGAGCTCCTCAGAAATCTTCCCTCCAGTGTCTATCTGAAGATATTTCCACTTTCACTGTAAGCCTCAAAGCGCTCCCGAGTATCCCTTAGCTGACGAACCTAAAACAGTGTTAGAATACTGCTCAATTAAAACAGAAGCTTAAGTATGTGAGTGGACTCCACGTGACCTAGAGCCGTTTCACAGAAAGTTTCCTTCTGGTTTTTATTGGAGGATATTTCTTTTTCAGCATATTCTTAAGAGCGTTCCCAAATGTCCTTTATCAAGTTTCACAGGTGCAGTGATTTCAAACTGCTCAATCCAAAGAATGGTTTAACTCTTTGAGATGAATACACACATCACAAAGCAGTTGCTCTGAAATCCTCTGTCCCGTTTTCATCAGATGACGTTTCCTTTCCCACCACAGTCCTCCGGGCACCACATAATATCTTTTCACAGATTCCTCAAAGAATGTTTCCAAACTGGGTAATGCTGTGTAAGCTTTAACTCTCTGAAATGAATGCACACATCAGAGAGCAGTTTCTTGGAACGCTTCTTTCTGGGTTTTATTTCAGGATATTTCACTTTTCGCCAGTCTTCAATGAGCTGCAAAATATCACTTTTTCAGTTTTACAGGAACAGTGTTCAAACACTGCCTTATGAGAAAAGAGGTATAACTCACTGAGTGGAATGCACACGTCACAAAGCATTTTCTGAGAAAGCTTCACTCCAGTTTTTATCTGGAGATATTTCCTATTTCCCCACAGGCCTGAATGTGCTCCCGAATGTCCCTTCGTGAATCTGTCCATGACACAGTTTGAAAACTGTGTAATAGAAAGAAATTTTTATCCATGTGAGAAAAATAGACATATCTATCAGAAAACAGTTTCACAGAAAGCTTCTTTCCAGTTTCTGTCTGAGGATATTTCCTTTTTCGCCATAGCTGTGCATATACTCCCAAATGTCCATTGGTAGCGTTTACTCCAAACAGGATTCCTCAATCCTCTAAGAGAAAAAAAGTATAACTCTGTGAGTGGAATGCACACATCACAAGGCAGCTCCACAGAAATCTTCTCTCTGGTATCTATCTGAAGATATTTCCTTTTTCACCGTAAGCCTCAAAGCACTCCTGAATAGCACTTCACAAACTAAACAAAAACAGTGTTAGAATACTGCTCAATGAAAGCACAAGCTTAACTGTGCGGATGGAATTCACAGGACCTAGAGAAGTTTCACAGAAAGTTTCCTTCTGCTTTTTATCTGAGTGTATTTCTTGTTCAGCATATTCTTAAGAGCGTTCCCAAATGCCCTTTATCAAGTTTCACAGGTGCAGTGATTTCAAACTGCTCAATCCAAAGAATGGTTTAACTCTTTGAGATGAATACACACATCACAAAGCAGTTGCTCTGAAATCTTCTGTCCCGTTTTCATCAGATGACGTTTCCTTTCTCACCACAAGCCTCCTGCCGCCACTTAATATCCCTTCACAGATTCCTCAAATACAGAGTTTCCAAACTGGGCAACGTAGTGTAAGCTTTAACACTCAGAAATGAATGCACACGTCAGAGAGCAGTTTCTAGAACAGTTCCTAGAGCAGTTTCTAGGAAAGCTTCTTACTGGTTTTATTTCAGATATTTCACTTTTCATCAGTCCTCAATGTGCTGCAAAATATCACTTTTTCAATTTTACAGGAACAGTGTTCAAACAAGGCCTTATGAGAAAAGATGTGTAAATTCCTGAGTGGAATGCACACATCACAAAGCAGTCTCAGAAAGCTTTTCTCCAGTTTTTATCTGAAGATATGTCCTATTTTCCCATAAGCCTGAATGTGCTTCCAAATGTCCCTTCTCGAATCCTTCCATGATGCAGTTTCAAAACTACGTAATAGAAAGAAATTTTTATCTATGTGAGTTGAATAGACATATCTATCACAAAGCAGATTCACAGAAAGCTTCTTTCCAGTTTTTATCTGAGCATATTTCCTTTTTCACCATAGTCCTCAATGTCCTCCTGAAACTCCCTTCATGGATCATTCCATGACAGAGTTTCCAAGCTGTGTAATGTAAAGAAAACTTTATCTATGTGAGATGAATACTCATATCACAGAGCAGTTTCACAGAAAGTTTCTTTCCAGTTTTTGTCAGAGGCTATTTCCCTTTTCACCATAAGCATCAACATGCTCCTGAATATCACTTGGTAACTATTTCTCCAAAAAGGTTTCCCCGATTCTGTATGAGAAGAGAGATATAACACCATGAGTGGAATGCACACGTCACAAATCAGTTCCTCAGAAAGCTTCTCTCTAGTTTCTGTGTTTACATATATCCTTTTTCACCGTAAGCCTTAAAGTGCTCCTGAATATGCCTTCACACGCTAAACATAAATAGGGTTAGAAAACTGCTCAATGAGTCAAGAGGTTTAACTGAGCAAGAGGTATTAAGACAACACAGAGCAGTTTCACAGAAAGCTTCCTTCTGGATTTTACCTTAGAGTATTTCTTTCTCTATATTCCAAGCAGCCTTCCCAAATGTCCTCTCTCAGATTCCACAGAAACAGTGATATCAAACTGCTCAATCCAAAGAATGGTTTAACTCTATGAGACAAATACACACATCACAAAGCAGTTGCTCAGAAAGCTTCTCTCCAGTTTTCATCAGAAGATGTTTCCTTGCTCACCACAATCCTGCGGGTGCGGGGTACTTAATACGCATTCACAGGAACCCTCGAGTGGAATCCACATGACAAAAAGCAGTTTCACAGAGAGCTTCCTTCTAGTTTCTATCTCAGGTTATTTCCTTTTCAGGATATTCTAAAGAGTGTTCCCAAATGTCCACCAGAACAGTGATTTCAAACTGCTCAGTTCAAAGAATGACTTAACTCTATGAGATGAATACAAACATCACAAAAGAGTTGCTCAGAAAGCTTCCCTCCAATTTCCAACGGAAAACATTTCCTTGCTTGCCACAGTCCTCTGTTGCCACTTAATATTCCTTCACAGAATCCTCAAAGACAGACTTTCCAAACTGGGAAATGCACAGGAAGTTTTAACTCTGTGACATGAATGGACATGTCAGAGAGCAGTTTCTTGTAATGCTTCTTTCTGAGTTTCACTAAATGACATCTCACTTTTCACCATAGTCTTAAATGTGCTCCAAATATCACTTTTTTAGTTTTACAGGAACAGTGTACAAACAGTGCCATATGAGAAGAAAGTTATAACTCCCTGTGTGGAATGCGCACCTTACCAAGTAGTTTCTAAGAGATCTTCTCTCCAGTTTTTAATCTGATGATATTTCCTTTTTCACCAGAGGCCTGAATGTGATCCCAAATGTCCCTCTGTGGATCCATCCATCACGGAGTTTCCAAGCTGCATAATGTAAAGGAAACTTTATCTATGTGAGATGAATAAACATAGCAAAAAGCATATTCACAGAATGCTCCTTTACAGTTTTTATCTAAAGATATTTCCTTTTTCACCATAGTGCTGAATGTGCCCCCGATTGTCCTTTTGTGAATCCATCCATGACAGAGTTTTCAAGCTGCGTAATGTAGAGAAAGCTTTATCTATGTGCGATGAAAACACATGTCCGAGAGCAGTTTCATAGAAAGTTTATTTCCAGTTTTTGTCTGAGGCTATATCCCTTTTCACCATAGGCATCAACATGCTCTCGAACATCACTTGGGACCTTTTTCTCCAAAAGGGTTTCCCTGATGCTGTATCAGAAGAGAGGTATAACACTGTGAGTGGAATGCTCACATCACAAAGCAGTTTCCTCAGAAAGCTTCTCTCCAGTTTCAGTCTGAACATATTTCCTTTTTCACCATAAGCCTCGAAGTATTCCTGTATATCCCTTCACACGCTAAACATAAACAGGTTTAGAAAACTACTCAATGAAAAGAGAGGTGAAACTGAGTGAGAGGAATTAAGTCGACACAGAGCAGTTTCACAGAAAGTTTCCTTCTGTATTTTACCTGAGGACATTTCTTTCTCCATATTCCAAGGAACGTTCCCAAATGTCCTTCCTCAGATTCCACAGAAACAGTGATTTCAAACTGCTCAATCCAAAGAATGATTTAACTCTATGAGATGAAAACACAGATCATAGGCAGTTGCTCAGAAACTTCTCTACAGCTTTCATTGGAAGATATTTCCTTGCTCACCACAGGCCTCCGGGCGCCACTTAATATCCCGTCGCAAATTCCTCAAAGACAGATTTTCCAAAGTGGACAGTGTAGAGTAATCTTTAACTCTGAGAAATGAATGCACATATCAGAAAGCAGTTTGTTGGAATTCTTCTTTCTGGATTTTATTTGAGGATATTTCACTTTTCACCATATTCTTCAATGTGCTCCAAAATATCACTTTTTCGGTTTTACAGGAACAGTGTTCAATCACTGCCTATGAGAAAAGAGGTATAACTCCCTGAGTGGAATGCATACATCACAAAGCAGTTTCTCAGAAAGCTTCTCTCCAGTTTTTATCTGAAGATATTTCCTTTTTCACCGTACTCCTAAATGTGATCCCGAATATCCCTTTGTGGATCCATCCATGACGGAATTTGAAAGCTGCGTAATGTAAAGAAAGCTTTATCTGTGTGAGATGAATAAACATAGCAATAAGCAGATTCCCTGAAAGCTTCTATCCTGTTTTTATCTGAATGTATTTCCTTTATCACCATAGTCCTGAATGTGCTCTTGAATGTCCCTTTGCGGATCTGTCAGTGAGAGAGATACCAAGCTGTGTAATGTAAAGAAAGCTTTATCTATGTGACATGAATACACATACCACATAGATGTTTCACAGAAAGCTTCTTTCCAGTTTTTGTCTCAGGCTATTTCCCTTTTCACCATAGGCATCAATATGCTCCCAGATATCCCTTGGTAAATTTTTCCCCAAAGGGGTTTCATTGGTGCTGTATGAGAAGAGAGGTATAACACTATGAGTGGAATACACGCGTCACAAAGCAGCTCCTCGAAATGCTTATCTCCAGTTTCTATCTGAAGATATTTCCGTTTCCACCATAATTCTTAAAGTACTCCCGAATATCCCTTCACAGACTAAAGAAAAACAGTGTTAGAATACTGCTCAATGAGAAGAGAAGCTGAACTATGTGAGTGGAATTCACACGACACAGAGCAGTCTCACAGAAAGCTTCCTTCTGTTTTTTAAATGAGGGTATTTCTTTTTCAGCATATTCTAAAGATTGTTCCCAGATTTCCTTTCTCAGATTCCACAGAAACAGTGATTTCAAACTGCGTAATCCAAAGAATGTTTTAACTCTATGACAATAATACACACATCACAAAGCAGCTGCTCAGAAGGCTTCTCTCCAGTTTTCAATGTAAGACGTTTCCTTCCCCACCACAGGCCTCCAGGAGCCACTTAATATCCCTTCGCAGATTACTCAAAGACAGAGTTTCCAAACTGGGCAATATAGTATAAACTTTAACTCTGTGAAATGAATGCACATTGTCAGAGAGTAGTTTCTTGGAACACTTCTTTCTGGGTTTTATTTGAGGAGAGTTCTCTTTTCACCATAGTCTTCAATGAGCTCCGTAATATCACTTCTTCAGTTTTACAGTAACAGTGTTCAAACACTGCCTTATGAGAAAAGAGGCATAACTCCCTGAATGGAATGCACACGTCACAAAGCAGTTTCTCAGAAAGCTTCTCTCCAGTATTTATCTTAAGATATTTCCATTTTCAAAATAGTCCTGCATGTACTTCTGAATGTGCCTTCACAGATCTGTCCATGAAAGAGTTTCCAAGCTGTGTAATGTAAAGAAAACTTTATCTATGTGAGCTGAATAAACATAGCAAACAGGAGATTCACAGAAAGCTTCTGCCCAGTTTTCTTCTGATGTTATTTCCTTTTTCACCATACTCTGAATTTGTTCCCAAATGTCACACGGCACATAGTAGTTTCACAGAAATCTTCCTTCTGGTTTTTATCTGAGGGTATTTCTTTCTGTGTATTCTAAAGAGCATTCCCAAATGTCCTTCTTCAGATTCCACAGGCGCAGTGATTTCAAACTCCTCAATCCAAGGAATGATTTAACTTTATGAGATGAAAACACACATCACAAAGCAGTTGCTCAGAAGGCTTCTCTCCAGTTTTCAAAGGAAGATGCTTCCTTGCTCACCACAGGCCTCCGGGCACCACTTAATAGCCCTTCTCAGATTTTTCAAAGAATTTCCAAACTGGGCAATATAAGGTAAGCTTTACCTCTATGAATTGAATGCATATGTCAGAGAACAATTTCTTGGAACGATTCTCTCTGGGTTTTACTTGAGGATATTTCACTTTTCGAAATAGTCTTCAATATGCTACGAATATCATCTTTTTAATTTTACAGGAATAGTGTTGAAACACTGCCTTACAAGAAAAGAGGTACAACTCCCTGAGTGGAATGCATACATCACAGAGTAGTTTCTCAGAAAGTTTCTCTGCGGTTTTTATCTGACGATATTTCCTTTTTCACCATAGCCACCCATATACTCCCGAATGTCCCCTGGTACCTTTTTCTCCAAAAGTTATACTCTAATCCTCTATGAAAAGAAAGTATAACGGTGTGAGTGGAATGCACACGTCACAAAGCAGCTCCTCGAAAATCTTCTCTCCAGTTTCTATCTGAAGATATTTCCGCATTCACCATAGCCTCAAAGTGCTCCCGAGTATCCCTTAGCTGACTAAACTAAAACAGTGTTAGAATAGTGCTCAATGAAAACAGAAGCTTAAATGTGTGAGTGGAATTCACATGATACAGAGAAGTTTCACAGAAAGCTTCCTTCTTGTTTTTATTGGAGGGTATTTCTTTTTCAGTATATTCTTAAGAGCATTCCCAAATGTCCCTTCTCAGGTTCCACAGAAAGAGGGATTTCAAACTGCTCAATCCAAAGAATGATTTAAATCTGAGATGAATACACACGTCAGAAAGCAGTTCCTCAGAAAGCTTCTCTCCAGTTTCGATCTGAACATATTTCCTTTTTCACCGTAAGCCTCAAAGAACTACTGAAAATCCCATTGCACACAAAACATAAACAGTTTTAGAAAACTGCTCAATGAAAAGAGAAGCTTAACTCAGAGATAGGAATTCAAGTGACAAATAGAAGTTTCAAAGAACGCTTCCTTCTGTTTTTTATGTGAGGATATTTCTTTCTCCATATTGTAAAGAGCATTCCCAAATGTCCTTCCTCAGATTCCAGAGAAGCAGTGATTTCAAACTGCTTAATCCAAAGAATGAATTATCTCTATGAAATGAATACACACGTCACAAAGCAGTTGCTCAGAAAGTTTCTCTCCAGTTTTCAATGGTAGACGTTTACTTGCTCACCACAAGCCTCCAGGGTCCACTTAATATCCCTTCGCGGATTTCTCAAAGACAGAATTTCCAAACTGGGCAATGTAGAGTAAGCTATAACTCTGTGAAATGAATGCACATATCCATGAACAGTTTCTTGGAACGCTTCTTTCTGGGTTATATTTGAAGATATATCACTTTTCATCATAGTCCTCAATGCACTCCAAAATATCACCTTTTCAATTTTACAGGAACATTGTTCAAGCACTGCCTTAGGAGAAAAGAGGTATAACTCCCTGAGTGGAATGCACACATCACAAAGCAGTTTCTCAGAAAGCTTCTCCCCAGTTTTTATCTGAAGATATTTCCTTTTTCACTGTAGTCCTGAAGCTGCTCCCGAATGTAACTTTGTGTATCCGTTCAGGACGGCATTTCCAAGCTACGTAAAGTAAAGGAAACTTTATCTATGTGAGATGAATAAACATAGGCAAAAGAAGATTCACAGAAAGCTTCTTTCCAGTTTTTTCTGAATTCATTTCCTTTTACACCATAGCCCTGAATGTGCTCACGAATGTCTCTTCACGGATCTCTGCATGATGGAGATTCCAAACTTCATAATTTAAAGAAAGCTTTATCTATGTGAGATGAATACACATAGCACAGAGCAGTTTCACAGGAAGCTTCTTTCCAGTTTCTGTCTGAGGCTATTTCCCTTTTCACCAGAGGCGTTAATGTGCCCCCGAATATATCTTAGTACCTTTATCTCCAAAAAGGTTTACCTAATGCTGCATGAGAATAGAGGTAAAACACCGTGAGTGGAGTGTACACATCAAAAAGCAGTTCCTTGGAAAGCCTCTGTACAGTTTCTATCTGAACATTTTTCTTTTTTCACCGTAAGCCTCAAAGTACTCATGAATATCTCTTCGCACGCTAAAAATTAACAGTGTTAGAAAAGTGCTCAATGAAAAGAGAAGCTTAACTGAGCGAAAGGAATTCACCTGACACATAGCAGTTTCACAGAAAGCTTCCTTCTCGTTTTTATCAGAGGATACTTATTTCTCCATATTCTAAGGAACGTTCACAAATGTCCTTCCTCACATTCCACAGAAACATTGATTTCAAACTGCTCAATCCAAAGAATGATTTAACTCTATTAGATGAATACACACGTCACAAAGCAGTTGCTCAGAAAGATTCTCTCCAGTTTTCAATGGAAGACATTTTCTTTCTCACCACAGGCCTCCGGGTGCCCCTTAATATAACTTTGCAGATTCCTCAAAAACAGTGTTTCCAAACTAGTCCATGTAGAGTAAGCTTTAACTCTGTGAAGTGAATGCACACATCCAAGAGCATTTTCTTGGAACACTGGTTTCGGGGTTTAATTTGAGGTCACTTCACTTTTCCCAATAGTTTTCAATGCACTCCAATATATAGCATTTTCAGTTTTACAGGAACAGTGTTCAAACACTGCCTTATGAGAAAGGAGTCATAGTCTGGAGTGGAATGCACACATCACAAAGCAGTTTCTCAGAACTATTCTCTCTGGTTTTTTTCTGAAGATATTTCCTTTTTCACCATTGCCCTGAATGTGCTCCCGAATGTCCCTTCATGGTTCCATCCATGATGGAGTTTCCAAGCTCCATAATATAAAGAAAGCTTTATCTATGTGAGATGAATAAACATAGCAAAAAGCAGACTCTTAGAAACCTTCTTTCCAGTTTTTATCTGAAGATATTTCCTTTTTCACCATAGTCCAGAATGTTCTTCCAAAGGTCCCTTCATGGATTCGTCCAAGACAGAGTTTGCCAGCTGCGTAATGTAAAGAAAGATTTATCTATGTGAGATGAATACACATATCACAGAGCAGTTTCATAGAAAGCTTCTTTCCAGTTTTTGTCTGAGGTTGTTTCCCTTTTCACCATAGGTGTCAATTAGCTCCCAGATATCCCTTGGTACCTTATTCTCCAAAAGGGTTTCCCCGATGCTGTATGAGAAGAGATGTATAATACTGTGAGTGAAATGCACACGTCATAAAGCAGTTCCTCAGAAATCTTCTCTCCAATTTCTATCTGAATATAATTCCTTTCTCACTGTAAGACTCAAAGCACTTCCGAATAGTCCTTCACATGCTAAACTTAAACAGTGTTAGAAAACTCTTCAATGAAAAGGAAGCTTAACAGAGTGAGAGGAATTCACATGACAGATAGCACTTTCACAGAAAGCTTCCTTCTGGTTTTCAACTGCAGATATTTCTTTCTCTGTATTCCAAAGAGTGATCCCAAATGTCCTTCCTGAGATACCACAAAAACAGTGATTTCAAACTGCTCAATCCAAATAATGGTTTAACTCTATGAAATGAATACATACATCACAAACGAGTTGCTCAGAAAGCTTCTCTCCAGTTTTCATGGGAAGACATTTCCTTGCTCACCAACGGCCTCTGGGGCACCACTAAATATCCCTTCACATATTACTCAAAGCCAGAGTTTGCAAACGGGACAATGTAGAGTATGCTTTAATTCTGTGAAGTGAATGTACATATCAGAGAGCAGTTTCCTGGAACGCTTCTTTCTGGGTTTTACCTGAGGATAATTCACTTTTCGCTATAGTCTTCACTGCACTCCGAAATAACACTTTCATTTTTACAGGAACGGGCTCAAACACTGCCTTATGCGAAAAGACGTATAAATCCCTGAGTGGAATGTGTACATCACAAAGCAGTTTCTCAGAAAACTTCTCTCCCGTTTTTTAATGGAGATATTTTCTCTTTCACTATTGGCCTGAATGTGCTCCAGAATGTCCCTTCATGGTTCCGTCCATGACGGAGTTTCCAAGATCCATAATATAAAGAAAGCTTTATCTATGTGAGGTGAATAAACATAGCAAAAACAGACTCGCAGAAAGCATCTTTCCAGTTTTTATATGAAGATATTTCCTTTGTCATCATACTACTGAACGTGCTCCCAAATATGCCTTCATGGATCCGTCCATGACAGAGTTTTCCAGCTGCATAATGTAAAGAAAGCTATATCTATGTGAAATGAATACACATATCACAGAGCTGTTTCATAGAAAGCTTCTTTCCAGTTTTTGTCTGAGGCTATTTCGCTTTTCACCATAGGCATCAACATGCTCCCGAATATCACCCTGTACCTTTTTCTTCAAAAGGATTTCCCCGATGCTGTATGAGAAGAAAGATATAACACTCTGAGTGGAATGCACATATCACAATGCAGTTCCTCGGAAAGCTTCTCTCAAGTTTCTGTCTGAAGATACTTCCTTTTTCACCATAAGCCTCAAAGCACTCCCGTATATCCCTTCACACGCTAAACATAAACAGGGATAGAAAACTGCTCAATGCAAAGAGAGGCTTAACTGAGTGAGAGGAATTAGGAAGACACAGAGCAGTTTCACAGAAAGCTTCCTTCTGGATTTTTCCTGAGGATATTTCTTTCTCCATATTCTAAGGAGCATTTAAAAATATCCTTCCTCAGATTCCACAAAAACAGTGATTTCAAACTGTTCAATCCAAAGAATGGTTTAACTCAATGAGACGAATACACACATCACAAAGCAGTTGCTCAGAAAGCTTCTCTCCAGTTTTCATCGGAAGACATTTCCTTGCTCACCACAAGCCGCCGGGTGCCACTTAATATCCTTTCACAGATTACTCAAAGACAGAGTTTCTAAACTGGACTACGTAGAGTTAGCTTTACCTCTACGAAATGAATGCACATATCAGAGAGCAGTTTCTTAGAATGCTTCTCTCTGTGTTTTATTTGAGGATATTTCACTTTTTGCCATTGTCTTCAATAAGCTCAGAAATGTCACTTTTTCAGTCTTACAGGAAAAGTGTTCAAACACTGCCTTATGAGAAAAGAAGTATAACTCCCTGAGGGAAATGCACACATCACCAAGCAGTTTCTCAGAAAGCTTCTCTCCAGTTTTTATCTTAAGATATTTCTTTTTTCAGCATTGGCCTGAATGTGCTCCTGAATGTCCCTTAGCAGATCCATCCATGACGGACTTTCTTAACTGCGTAATATAACAAAGTTTTATCTATGTGAGATAAATAATCTTTTTTATCACAAAAGCAGTTTCACAGAAAGCTTCTTTCCAGTGCTTGTGTGATGATATTTCCTTTTTAACCATAGGGGTCCATATGCTCCCGAATGTCCCATGGTAGCTTTTTGTCCAAAAGAGATTCCCCAATGCTCTATGAGAAGAATGGTATCACTCTGTGAGTGGAGGGCACACATTACAAAGCATCTCCTTGGAAAGCTCTCCAGTTTGTATCTGAAAATATTTCTGTTTTCACCATTAGCCTCAAAGTGCGCCCAAATAGCCCTTCACAAACTAAAGAAAAACAGTGTTAAAATACTGCTCAATGAGAAGAGAAGCTGAACAGTGTGAGTGGAATTCACACGACACAGAGCAGTCTCACAGAATGCTTCCTACTATTTCTTATCTGAGAGTATGTCTTTTTCAGCATATTCTAAAGAGCGTTCCCAAATGTCCTTTCTCCAGTTCCACAGAAACAGTGATTTCAAACTCTTCAATCCAAAGAATGATTTACCTCTATGAGAATAATCCACATATCACAAAGCAGCTGCTCAGAAAGCTTCTCTCCAGTTTTCAACGGAAGACATTTCCATGCTCAAAACAGGCCCACGGGATCCACCTCATATCCCTTCGCAGATACCTCAAAGACAGAGTTTCCTAACTGGTCAATGTAGAGTAAGCTTTAATTCTCTGAAATGAACGCACACATCAGAGAGCAGCTTCTTGGAATGCTTCTCTCTGTGTTTTATTTGAGGATATTTCACTTTTCACCATACTCTGCAACGCCCTCCATAATATCACTTTTTCGGTTTTCCAGGAACAGTGTTCTAACACTGCCTTATTAGAGAAGAGGTACACTTCCATGAGTGGAATGCACACGTCATAAAGCGGTTTCTCAGAAAGCTTTTCTGCAGTTTTTATGTGAAGTTTTTTTCCATTTTCAACATAGGCCTGAATGTACTCCCGAATATCCCTTAGCAGATCCGTCCATGACAGATTTTCCAAGCTGCGTAAAGTAAAGAAAGCTTTATCAATGTGAGATGAATAAAGATAGCAACAGGAGATTCACAGAAAGCTTCTTTCCAGTTTTTATCTGAAGTTATATCCTTTTTCACCATAGTCCTGAATGTGCTCCCGAATATCCCTTCGAGGAACCGTTCATGACAGAATTTCCAAGCAGCATAATGTAAACAATGCTTTATCTATGTGAGGTGAATACATATATCACAGAGCAGTTTCACAGAAAGCTTCTTTCCAGTTTTTGTCTGAGGCTATTTCTCTTTTCACCGTAGTCATCAATATGCTCCCGAATATCCCTGGTACCTATTTATCCAAAAGGGTTTCCCTGATGCTGTATGATATGAGAGGTACAACACTCTGAGTGCAATGCACATGTCACAAAGTAGTTCCTCGAAAAGTTTCTCTCCAGTTTCTCTCTGAATATATTTCCTTTTTCACCACAGGCATGAATGAGCTCCCGAATGTCCCTTCATGGAACATTCCATGATGGAGTTTCCAAATTTTGTAATATAGAGAAAGTTTTATCTATGTGAGATGAATAAACATATCTATCACAAAGCAGTTTCACAGAAAGCCTCTTTCCAGTTTTTCCCTGAGGATATTTCCTTTTTCACTATAACCGTACTTATACTCCCAAATATCCGTTGGTAGCTTTTTATCCAAAAAGGAATCCCCAATGCTCTATGAGAAGAAAGGTATAACTCTGTGACTGGAATGCAACCGTCACAAAGCAGCTCCTCGGAAATCTTCTCTACAGTTTCTATCTGAAGATATTTCCGTTTTAACCATAAGCCTTAAAGTGCTCCCGCATATCCCTTCACAGACTAAACACAGTGTTAGAACACTGCTCAATGAACAGAGAAGCTGAACTGCGTGAGTGGAATTAACATGACACAGAGCAGTTTCACAGAAAGCTTCCTTCTGCTTTTTATTGGAGTGTATTTCTTTTAAAACATATTCTAAAGAGTGTTCCCAAATGTCCTTTCTCAGATTCCACAGAAACGTTGATTTCAAACTGATCCATACAAAGGATGATTTAACTGTATGAGATGAATACATACACACAAAACAATTGCTCATAGAGCTTCTCTCAAATTTTGAACGGAAGACATTTCCTTTCACACCACAGGCCTCTGGGCGCCACTAAATATCCCTTTGCAGATTTCTCAAAGACAGAGTTTCCAAAGTGGGAAATGTACAGTAAGCTTTTCCTCTGTGAAATGAATGTACATATCAGAGAGTAGTTTCTTGGAACGCTTCTTTCTGGATTTTATTTGAGGGTAATTCACTTTTCACCATAGCCTTCAATATGCTCCGAAATATCACATTTTCGGTTTTACAGGAAATCTGTTCAAACACTGCCTTATGAGAAAAGAGGTATAACTCCCAGATTTAAATGCACACATCACAAAGCAGTTTCTCAGAAACCTTCTTTCCGGTTATAATCTGTAGAGATTTCCATTTTCATCATAGTCCTGAAAATGCTCCCGAATGTCCCTTTTCAGTTCCATCCATGACGGAGATTCCAAGCTATGTAATGTAAAGAAAGCTTTATCTATGTGAGATGAATACACATAGCAAAAAGCAGATTCACAGAAACCTTCTTTCCAGTTTTTATCTGAAGATACTTGCCTTTCACCATAGTCCTGAATGTGCTCCCGAATGTCTCCTCACGGATCCATCCATTACAGAGTTTCCAAGTTGGGAAATGTAAAGAAAGCTTCATCTATGTGTGATGAATACACATATCACAAAGCAGTTACACAGAAAGTTTCTTTCCAGTTTTTGTCTGAGGCTATATCCCTTTTCACCTTTGGCATCAATATGCACCAGAATATACCTTGATACCTTCTTCTCCAAAGGGGTTTCCCCGATGCTGTATGGGAAGGGAGGAATAACACTGTGAGTGGAATGCACATGTCACAAAGCAGCTCCTCGGAAAGCGTCTCTCCACTTTATTTCTGAAGATATTTCCGTTTTCACCATAAGCCTCAAAGTACTCCCGAATATCTCTTCACAGACTACAGAAAAACAGTGTTAGAATACTGCTCAATGAGAAGAGAAGCTGAACTGTGTGAGTGGAATTCACATGATACAGAGCAGTCTCACAGAAAGCTTCCTTCTGCTTTTTATCTGAGGGTATTTCTTTTTCAGCATATTCTAAAGAGCATTCCCAAAGGTCTTTCCTCAGATTCCACAGAAACAGTAATTTCAAGCACTTCAATCCAAAGAATGATTTAACTCTATGAGAATAATATACACATCACAAAACAGCTGCTCAGAAATCTTCTCTCCAGTTTTCAACGGAAGCCGTTTCCTTGCTCGCCACAGGCCTCCGGTTACCACTTAATATCCCTTTGCAGAATCCTGAAAGACAGACTTTCCAAACTGAGAAATGTAGAGTAAGCTTTAACTCTGTGAAATAAATGCACATATCAGATAGCAGTTTCCTGGAACACTTCCTTCTGGGTTTTATTTCAGGATATTTCACTTTTTGACTTAGTCTTCAATGCGTTCCGAAATACCACTTTCTCGGTTTTACAGGAACAGTGTCAAACACAGCCTTATGAGAAAAGTGGTATAACTCCCTGAGTGGAATGCACACATCAAAAAGCAGTTTCCCAGAAAGACTCTCTCTTGTTTTTATCTGAACATATTTTCTTTTTTACCATCATCCTGAATGTGCTTCTCAATGTGCCATCTTGGATCAATCCAAGACGGAGTTTTCAAGCTGCACAATGTAAAGAAAGTTGTATCCATGTGAGATGAATAAACATAGCAAAAACTAGATTCACACAATGCTTCTTTCCAGTTTTTATCTGAAGATATTTTCTTTTTCACCAGAGTCCTGAATGTGCTCCCGAATGTCCCTTCTGGATCAGTCCATGACTTAGTTTCCAAGCTGTGTAATATGAAAAAGCTTTATGTATGTGAGATTAATATGCAGAGCAAAAAGCAGGTTCACAGAAAGCTTCTTCGCCATTTTTATGTGATGATATTTCCTTTTTTAACCTAGTCCTGAATGTTTTCCTGAATGTCCCTTTGCGGATCCGTCCATGACAGAGTTTCCAAGCTGCCTAATGTAAAGAAAGCTTTATCTATGTGAGTTGAATACACATAGCAGAGAGCAGTTTTACAGAAAGCTTCTTTTCTCTTTTAGTCTGAGGCTATTTCCCTTTTCACCATAGACGTCAATATGCTCCCGAATATACCTTGGTACCTTTTTCTCCTAAAGGGCTTCCCCGATGCCGTATGTGAACAGAGGTATAACACTGTGAGTGGAATGCACAAGTCAGAAAGTAGGTCCTCAGAAAGCTTCTCTCCAGTTTCTATCTGAACATATTTAATTTTTCACTATAAGCCTCAAAGCACTCCTCAATATCCCTTCGCATGCTAAAGAAAACAGTGTTAGAAAACAGCTCAAAGAAAAGAGAAGCTTAACTGACCGAGAGGAATTCACACCACACATAGCATTTTCACAGAGAGCTTCCTTCTGGTTTTTATCTGAGGGTGTTTCTTTTTCAGCATAATCTTAATAGTGTCCCCAAATGTCCTTTCTCAGGTTCCACAGAAACAGTGATTTCAAACTGGTCAATCCTAAGAATGATTTAACTCTATGAGATGAATACACAAGTCACAAAGCATTTGCTCAGTAAGTTTCTTCCCATTTTTCAACGGAAGACATTCCTTGCTCACCACAGGCCTCCGGGTGCCACTTAATATCCCTTTGCAGATTCCTCAAAGACAGAGTTTCCAAACTGGGCAATGTAGAGCAAGCTATAACGCTGTGAAGTGAATGCACATATCAGAGAGTAGTTTCTTGGAATGCTTCCTTTTGGGTGTTATTTGAGGATAGTTCACTTTTTGCCATAGTCTTCAATGCACTCCAAAATATCACTTTTTCGGTTTTACATGAACAGTGTTCAAACACTGCCTTATGAGAATAGAGTTATAACTCCCTGAGTAGAATGCACACATCACAAAGCATTTTCTCAGAAAGCTTCCCTCCAGTTCTTATCTGAAGATATTTTCTTTTTCACCATAGTCCTGAATGTGCACCCAAATGATCCTTCGTGGATCCGGCCATGATGGAGTTTCCAAGCTGCGTAATGTAAAGAAAGCTTTATCTATCTGACATGAATAAACACAGCAAAAATCAGAAATACAGAAAGCTTCTTTCCAGTTTTTATCTGAACATATTTCCTTTTTCATCATTGGCCTGAATGTGCTCCCGAATATCCCTTCGCGGATCCGTCCATGACAGAGTTACCAAACTGCATAATATAAAGACAGTTTTATCCATGTGAGTTGAATAAGCATTTCTAATACAAAACCGTCTTACAGAAAGTTTCTTTCCAATTTTTGCCTGAGGATATTTCCTTTTTCACCATAGCCATCTGTATACTCCCGAATTTCCCTTGGTAGATTTTTCTCCAAAAGGGATTCCCCATTCCTCTTTGAGAAGAAAGGTGTAACTCTGTGAGTGGGATGCAAACGTCGTGAAACAGCTCCTCTGAAAGCTTCTCTACAGTTTCTAACTGAAGATATTTCCGTTTTCACCGTAAGCCTCAAAGCACTCCCGAATATCCCTTCGCAGATTAAACAATAATAGTATTAGAATAATGCTCAATGAAAAGAGAAGCTTAACTATGCGAGTGGAATTCACACAAAACAGAGCTGTTCTACGGAAAATTTTCTTCTGGTTTTTATCTGAATGTATTCATTTTTCAGCATATTCTAAAGAGTGTTCCAAATGTCCTTCCTCAGGTGTCACTGAAACAGTGATTTCAAACGGCTCAATTCAAAGAATGATGCAACTTTATGAGATGAATAAACACATCACAAAACTGTTGCTCAGAAATCTTCTCTCCAGTTTTCAATGGAAGACACTTCCTTGCTCACCACAGGCTTCCGGTCGCCACTTAATATCCCTTCGCATATTCCTCAAAGACAGAGTTTCCAAACTGGGAAATGTAGAGTAAGCTTTAACTCTATTAAATGAATCTACATATCAGAGAGTAGCTTCTTGGAACTCTTCTTTCTTGGTGTTATTTGAGGACATTTCACTTTTCGCCATAGTGTTCAAAGCGCTCCGAAATATCACTTTTTCAGTTTTACATGAACAGTGTTCAAAACTGCCTTATGAGGAAAGAGGTATAACTCCCTGAGTGGAAAGCACACATTACAAAGCAGTTTCTCAGAAAGCTTCTCTCCAGTTTTTATGTGAAGTGATTATCTGTTTCATCATAGTCCTGAATTGCCTCCCGAATGTCCCTTTGTTGATGCATCCATGACACAGTCTCCTTACTGGGTAATGTAAATCAAGCTTTATCATCATGTGATGAATAAACATAACAAAAAGCAGATTCACAGAAACCTTCTTTCCAGTTTTTATCTGAAGATATTTCCTATTTCACCATAGTCCTGAATGTGCTCCTGAATGTCCGTTCGTGCATCCATCCATAACAGAGTTTCCAAGCTGCACAATGTAAAGAAAACTTTATCTATGTGAGATGAATACACATATCACAGAGCTGTTTCATAGAAAGCTTCTTTCCAGTTTTTGCCTGAGGCTATTTCCCTTTTCACAATAGGCATTTACATGCTCCTGAATATCACTTGGTACTTTTTAATTCAAAAGGGTTTCCCCTATCCTGTATGAGAAAACAGGTGAAACACTGTGAGTGGAATGCACACGTCACAAAGCAGTTCCTTGGAAAGCTTCTTTCCAGTTTCGATCTCAACATATTTGGTTTTTCACCGTAAGCCTCAAAGTGCTCCCGAATATCCCTTCAGAAGCTAAACATAAACAGGGATAGAAAACAGTTCAATGAAAAGAGACGCTTAGCTGAGCGAGAGGAGTTAAGACGACACAGAGCAGTTTCACAGAAAGCTTCCTTCTGGGTTTTGCCTGAGGTTGTTTCTTTCTCCATATTCTAAGGAGCGTTCCCAAATGTCCTTCCTCAGATTCCACAAAAACAGTGATTTCAAACTGCTCAACCCAAAGAATGGTTTAACTCTAGGAGACGAATGCACACATCACAAAGCAGTTGCTCAGAAAGCTTCTCTCCAGTTTTCATCGGAAGACGTTTCATTGCTCACCACAAGCTTCTGGGCGCCACTCAATATCCCTTCACAGATTCCAAAAAGACAGAGTTTCCAACTTGGCAACATAGAGTAAGCTCTAACTCTGTGAAATGAATGCACATATCAGAGATCAGTTTCTTGGAAGAATTCTCTCTGTGTTTTATTTGAGGATATTTCACTTTTTGCCATAGTCCTCAATGTGCTCCAAAATATCACTTTTTTGGTTTTACATGAATGGTGTTCAAACACTGCCTTATGTGAAAAGATATAACCCCCTGAGTGGAATGCACACATAACAAAGCAGTTTCTCAGAAAGCTTCTTTCTGTTTTTTATCTGAAGATATTTCCTATTTCACCATAGGCCTGAATATGCTCCAGAATGTCCGTTTGTGAATACCTCCATGATGGAGTTTCAATACTGCGTAATAGAAAGGAAGTTTTATCTATGTGAGGTAAATAAACATCTCTATCACAAAGCAGTTTCACAGAAAGCTTCTTCCAGTTTTTGTCTGAGGATATTTCTTTTTTCTCCATAGCCATCCATATACTCCTGAATGTCCCCTGGTAGCTTTTTCTCCAAAAGGGATTCCCCAATCCTCTATGAGAAGAAAAGTATAACTCTGTGAGTGAAATGCACACGTCACAAAGCAGCTCCTCGGAAACCTCTGCTTTGTCTATCTGAAGATATTTCCTTTTTCACCATAAGCCTCAAAGCACTCCTGTGTATCCCTTCGGTGACTAAACTAAAACAGTGTTAGAATACTGATCAATGAAAACAGAAGCTTAACTGTGCAAGTGGAATTCACATGGCCCAGAGCAGTTTCACCAAAATCATCTTTCTGGTTTTTATCACAGCATATTTAATTTTCAGCATATTCTTGAGAGCATTCCCAAATGACCTTTCTCAGGTTCCACAGAAAGAGTGATTTCAAACTGCTCAATCCAAAAAAATGATTTATCTCTATGTGATGAATACACACATCACAAAGCAGTTGCTCAAAAAGCTTCTGTCCAGTTTTCAACAGAATACATTTCCTCGCTTGCCACAGGCCTCAGGTCGCCACTTAATATCCCTTCTCAGAATCCTCAAAGACAGAGTTTCCAAACGGGGCAATGTAGAGTAACCTTTAACTATCTGGAATGAATGCACATGTCAGAGAACATTTTCCTGGAATGTTTCTTTCTGTGTTTTAATTCAGGATATTTCACTTTTCTCCATAGCCTTCCATGCACTCCAAGATATTACATTTTCGGTTTCACAGGAACAGTGTTCAAACACTGCATTATGAGAAAAGAGGTAACATTCCTGAATGGAATGCACACATCACAAGCAGTTTCTCAGAAAGCTTCTTTCCAGTTTTTATCTGAAGATATCTCTTTTTTCAACATAGGCCTGATTGTGCTTCCGAATGTCTCTTCGCAGATCCATCCTTGATGGAGTTCCCAAACTGCGTAATATAAGGAAAGTTTTATCTATGTGAGATGAATAAACATATCTATCTCAAGGTAGTTTCACAGAAATCTTCTTTACAGTATTTGTCTGAGGATATTTCCTTTTTCAACACACCATTCATATACTTCTGAATGTCCCCATAGCTTTTTCTCCAAAAGGGATTTCCCAATCCTCTATGAGAAAAAAGGTATAATTCTGTGAGTGGAATGCACACATCACCAAGTAGTTTCTCGGAAAGCTTCTCTCCAGTTTTTATCTGACAATATTGCCTTTTTCACCATAGGCCCGAATGTGATCCTGAATCTCCCTTTGCAGATCCATCCAGGATGGAATTTCCAAGCTGCCTCATGTAAAGAAAGCTTAATCTATGTGAGATGAATAAACATTGCAAAAAGCATATTCACAGAAAGCTTCTTTCCAGTTTTTTCTGAAGATATTTCCATTTTCACCATAGTTTTGAATGTGCTCCTGAATGTCCCTTCGTGGATCCGTCCATGACAGAGTTTCCAAGCTGTGTAATGTCAATAAAGCTTTATATATGTGAGATGAATACATATATCAAAGAGCAGTTTCATAGAATTCTTCTTTCCAGTTTTTGTCTGAGGTTATTTCTCTTTTCACCATAGGCATCAACATGACCCTGAATATCACTTGGTACCTTTTACTCCAAAAGGATTTCCCCGATGCTGTATAAGAAGAGAGGTATAACACTGTGAGTGGAATGCACATGTCACAAAGCAGTTCCTCAGAAACCTTCTCTCCAGTTTTGGTCTGAACATAATTCCTTTTTCACTGAAAGCCTCAATGCGCTTCCAAATATCCCTTCACACGCTAAACATAAACATGGTTAGAAAACTGCTCAAAGAAAAGAGAGGTTTAACTGAGAAAGGGGAATTAAGACGACACATAGCAGTTTCACAGAAAGCTTCCTTCTGTATTTTACCTGAGGATATTTCTTTCTCCATATTGCAAAGAGCATTCCCAAATGCCCTTCCTCAGATTCCACAAAAACAGTGTTTTCAAACTGCTCAATCCAAAGAATGGTTTAACTCTATGAGACGAATACTGTCATCACAAAACAGTTGCTCAGAAAGCTTCTCTCCAGTTTTCACCAGAAGTCATTTCCTTGCTCACCACAAGCCTCCAGGCGCCACTTCATATCCCTTCACAGGTTCCTCAAAGACAGATTTTCCAAACTGGGCAATGTACAATAAGCTTTAACTCTGTGAAATGAATGCACATATCAGAGAGATATTTCTTGGAACGCTTCTCTCTGGGTTTTATTTGAGGATATTTCACTTTTCACCATAGTCTTCAATACACTCCGAAATATCACATTTTCGGTTTTACAGGAATAGTGTTCAAAAACTGCCTTAGGAGAAAAGAGGTAAAACTCCCTGAATGGAATACATACACGACAAAGAGGTTTCTCAGAAAGCTTGTCCCCAATTTTTTTTCTGAAGATATTTCCTATTTCACCATAGGCATGAATATGCTCCCAAATGTCCCTTCGCAAATCCGTCCATGATGGCATTTCAAAACTGCGTAATAGAAAAAATGTTTTATCTATGTGAGATGAAGAAACATGTCTATCACAAAGCAGTTTCACAGGAAGCTTCTTTCCAGTTTTTGTCTGAGAATATTTCCTTTTTCACCATAGCTGTCCATATACTCCCGAATGTTCCCTGGTAACTTTTTCTTCAAAAGGCATTTCCCAATCCTCCATGAGAAGAAAAGTATAACTCTGTTAGTGAAATGCACACATCACAAAGCAGCTCCTCGAAAATCTTCTGTCCATTATCTATCTGAAGATATTTTCGTTTTCACTGTAAGCCTCAATGCATTCCCGAGTATCCCTTAGCTGACTAAACTAAAACAGTGTTAGAATACTGCTCAATGAAAACAGAAGCTTAACTGTGCAAGTAGATTCACACGACACACAGAAGTTTCACAGAAAGCTTCCTTCTGGTTTTTATTGGAGGGTATTTATTTTTCAGCATATTCTTAAGAACATTCCCAAATGCCCTTTCTCAGGTTCCACACAAAGAGTGATTTGAAACTACTGTATCCAAAGAATGATTTAACTCTATGAGATGAATACACTCATCACAAAGCAGTTGCTCAGAAAGATTCTCTCCAGTTTTCAACGGAAGACGTTTCCTTGCTCGCCACAGGCCTCTGGTCGCCATTTAATATCCCTTCGCAGAATCGTCAAAGACAGACTTTCCAAACTGGGAAATGTAGAGTAAGCTTTAACTCTCTGAAATGAATGCACTTGTCAAAGAGCAGTTTCTTGGAACGCTTCTTTCTGGGTTTTATTTCAGGATATTTCTCTTTTCGTTATAATCTTCCATGCCTTAGGAATTATTACTTTTTTGATTTTACAGGAAGAGTGTTCAAACCCTGCCTTATGGGAAAAGGGGTATAAATTCCTGCATGGAATGCACACATCACAAAGCAGTTTCTCAGAAAGCTTCTGCTCAGTTTTTATGTGAAGATATCTCCTATTTCACTGTAGGCCTGAATGTGTTCCCTACCATGCCTTCGTGGATTTGTCCGTGACGGAGTTTCCAAACTGCGTTATATAAGGAAAGTTTTATCCCTGTGAGATGAATAAACATATCTATGACAAAGCAGTTTCACAGAAATCTTTCCGGTTTCTGTCTGAGGATATTTCCTTTTTCACCATAGCCATCCCTATACTCCCGAATATCCCTTGGTAGCTTTTCCACCAAAAGGGATTCCCCAATCCTCTATGAGAAGAAAGGTATAATTCTCTGAGTGGAATGCACATGTCACAAAGCAGCTCCTCAAAAGCTTGTCTCCAGTTTCTATCTGAAGATATTTCGTTTTTCACCGTAAACCTCAAAGCGTTCCCGAATATCTCTTTGCAGTCTAAACAAAAACAGTGTTAGAATGCTGCTCAACGAAAAGTGAAGCTTAACTGTGTGAGTGAAACTCATGCAACACAGAGTATTTTCACAGAAAGCTTCCTTCTCATTTCTATCTGCGGTTATTTCTTTTTCAGGATATTCTAAAGAGCATTCCAAAATATCCTTTCTCAGATTCCACAGAAGCAGTGATTTCAAACTGCTCAATCCAAGGAATGATTTAACTCTATGAGATGAATACAAACATCACAAAAGAGTTGCTCAGGAAGCTTCTCTCCAGTTTTTACATGAATATGTTTCCATTTTCAAAGTAATCCTAAATGTGCTCCCGAATGTCCCTTTGCAGATCTGTCCATAACAGAGTTTCCAAGCTGCGTAATGTAAAGAACACTTTATCTATGTGAGACGAATAAACATAGCAAAAAACAGTTTCAAGGAAAGCTTCTTTCCAGTTTTTCTCTGAGGATATTTCCTTTTTCACCATAGCCATCCATATACTCCTGAATGTCCCTTGGTATCTTTATCTTTTCTCCAAAAGGGATTCCTCAATCCTTTATGAGAAGAGAGGTATAACACTGTGAGTGGAATGCACACGTCACAAAGCAGTTCCTCAGAAAGCTTCTCTCCAGTTTCTATATGCACATATTTCCTTTTTCACTGTGAGCCACAAAGCGCTCCTGAAAATCTCTTTGCATGCTAAACATAAACAGAGTTAGAAAACTGCTTAATGAAAAGAGAAGGTTAACTGAGCGAGAAGAATTCACATGACACATAGCAGTTTCACAAAAAACTTCCTTCTGGATTTTATGTGAGGATATTTGTTTTTTTTTTTTTTTTTTTTTTTTATTTTTTGAGACGGAGTCTCGCTCTGTCGCCCAGGCTGGAGTGCAGTGGCCAGATCTCAGCTCACTGCAAGCTCCGCCTCCCAGGTTCACGCCATTCTCCTGCCTCAGCCTCCCAAGTAGCTGGGACTACAGGCGCCCGCCACCTCGCCCGGCTAGTTTTTGTACTTTTTAGTAGAGACGGGGTTTCACTGTATTAACCAGGATGGTCTCGATCTCCTGACCTCGTGATCCGCCCGTCTCGGCCTCCCAAAGTGCTGGGATTACAGGCTTGAGCCACCGCACCCGGCCGGATATTTGTTTCTCCATATTGTAAAGAGCTTTCCAAAATGTCCTTCCTCAGATTCCAGAGAAACAGTGATATCAAACTGCTTAATCCAAAGAATGATTTAACTCTATGAGATGAATACACATGTCACAAAGCAGTTGTTCAGAAAGCTTCTACCCAGTATTCAACGGAAGATGTTTCCTTCTCACCAGAGGCCTCCGGGCGCCACTTAATATCCTTTGGCAGATTCCTCAAAGACAGTGTTCCAAAGTCTGCAATATAGTGTAATCTTTAACTCTGTGAAATGAATGCACATTGTCAGAGAGTAGTTTCTTGGAACATTTCTTTCTGTGTTTTATTTGAGGATATTTCACTTTTCTCCATTCTCCTCAATGCACTCCAAAATATCACTTTTTTGGTTTTACAGTGTTCAAACATGGACTTAGGAGAAAAGTGGTATAATCCCCTAAGTGGAATGCACATATCAAAAAGCAGTTTCTCAGAAAGCTCCTCTCCAGTTTTTATCTCAAGATACTTCCTTTTTCACCATAGTCCTGAAGGTGCTCCCGAATGTAGCTTCGTGGATCCATCCATGATGGTGTTTCCAAGCTACATAATGTAAAGAAAACTTTATCTATGTGAGATCAATAAACATTGCAAAAAGAACATTCACAGAAAGCTTCTTTCCAGTTTTTAGCTGAAGATATTTCCTTTTTCACCATAATCCTGAATGTACTCGAATGTCCCTTTGTGGATCCCTGCATGATGGAGATTCCAAACTGCATAATGTAAAGAAAGCTTTATCTATGTGAGATGAATACACATAGCACAGTGCGGTTTCACAGAAAGCTTCATTCCAGTTTCTGTCTGAGGCTCTTTCCCTTTTCACCATAGGTGTTAATGTGCCTCCGAATATCTCTTGGTACCTTTTTCTCCAAAAGGGTTTCCCTGAGGCTGTATGAGAAGACAGGTATGACACTGTAAGTAGAATGCACATGTCACAAAGCAGTTCCTCGGAAAGTTTCTCTCCAGTTTCTATCTGAACATATTTTCTTTTTCACCGTAAGCCTAAAAACACTCCCGAATATCCCTTCACACGCTAAACATAAACAGTGTTAGAAAATTGTTCAATGAAAAGAGAAGCTTAACTGAGCGAAAGGAATTCACGCAACACAGAGAAGTTTCACAGAAAGCTTCCTTCTTTTTTTCAATCTGAGGATATTTCTTTCTCCATATTCTAAGAGGGTTCCTAAATGTCCTTCCTCAGATTACACAGAAACAGTGATTTCAAATTGCTCAATCTAAAGTATGATTTAACTCTATGAGATGAATACACACATCACAAAGTAGTTGCTCAGAATGCTTTTCTCAAATTTTCAATGGAAAACGTTTCCTTGCTCAGAACAGGCCTCCGGGCGCCATTTAATATCCCTTCACAGATTTCTCAAAGACAGAATTTCCAAACTGGGCAACGTAGAATAAGCTTTACCTCTGTGAAATAAATACACATATCTGAGAACAGTTTCTTGGAATGCTTCCTTTTCAGTTTCATTTGAGGATATATCACTTTTTGCCATAGTCTTCAATGCAGTCTGAAATATCACTTTTTCATTCTACAGAAACAGTGTTCAAACACTACCTTATGAGAAAAGAGGTATAACTCCCTGAGTGAAATGCACACATCCCCAAGCAGTTTCTCAGAAAGCTTCTCCCCAGTTTCTACCTGAACGTATTTTCTTTTTCACCGTAAGTCTCAAAGCTCTCCCGAATATCCCATTGCATGCTAAACATAAAGAGGGTTAGAAAACTGGTCAATGTAAAGAGAAGCTTAACTGAGCGAGAGGAATTCACATGATACATAGCAGTTTCACAGAAAGCATCCTTCTGGTTTTT
Organism: Macaca thibetana thibetana; assembly: GCF_024542745.1. Lineage (NCBI taxonomy): Eukaryota > Metazoa > Chordata > Mammalia > Primates > Cercopithecidae > Macaca > Macaca thibetana. The sequence goes on along the minus strand of NC_065580.1, from coordinate 183,701,851 downwards.
ATGGGATATTTCCCTTTTCACCATAGTCCTGAATGTGCTCCAGAATTCCCTTCACGGATCTGTCCATGACAGAATTTCCAAGCTGCATAATGTAAAGAAAGCATTATCTACATGAAATGAAAAAACATAGGAAAAAGCAGATTCACAGACAGCTTCTCTCCAGTCTTTATCTGAAGATATTTTCTATTTCACTTTAGGCCTGAATGTGCTCCTGAATGTCCCTTCGAGAATCCATCCATGACGGCTTTTCAAAACTGCGTAATAGAAAGAAAGATTTATCTTGTGAGATGAATAAACATATCTATCACAAAGCAGTTTCACAGAAAGCTTCTTTCCAGTTTTTCTCAGAGGATATTTCCTTTTTCACCATAGCCATACATATACTTCCAAATAACTCTTGGTAGCTTTTTATCCAAAGAGGATTCCTCAATCCTCTATGAGAAAAAAGGTATCTCTGTGAGTGCAATGCACACATCACAAAGCAGTTCCTCGGAAATCTTCTCTCCAGTTTCTATCTGAAGATAATTCCGTTTTAACCATAAGCCTTAAAGCCCTCCCGCATATTCCTTTGCAGATTAAACACAGTGTTAGAATACCGCTCAATGAAAAGAGAAGCTGAACTGTGTGAGTGGAATTAACACGACATAGAGCAGTTTCACAGAAAGCTTCCTTCTCCTTTTTATTGGAGTGTATTTCTTTTAAAGCATATTCTAAAGAGTGTTCCCAAATGTCCTTTCTCAGATTCCACAGAAATGTTGATTTCAAAGTGCTCAATACAAAGAATGATTTAATTCTATGAGATGAATACACACATCACAAAGCAGTTGCTCATAAAACTTCTCTCCAGTTTTCAACGGAAGACATTTCCTAGCTCATCACAGGCCTCCGGTTGCCACTTAATATCCCTTTGCAGAATCCTCAAAGACAGACTTTCCAAACTGGAAAATGTAAAGTATGCTTTCACTCTGTGAAATGAATGGACATATCAGAGAGCAGTTTCTTGCAATGCTTCTTTCTGGGTTTTATTTGAAAACATTTCACTTATCCCCATAGTCTTTAATGTGCTCCGAATATCAGTTTTTTAGTTTTACAAGAACAGTGTTCAAAAAAGTGCCTTATACAGAGCAAGGTATAACTCCCTGAGTGGAATGCACACATCACCAAGCAGTGTCTCAGAATGCTTCTCTCCATTTTCTATCTGACGATATTACATTTTTCACCATAGGCCCGAATGTGCTCCCAAATGTCCCTGTATGGATCCGTCCATGACGGAGTTTCCAAGCTGCGTAATATAAGGAAAGCTTTATCTATATGACATGAATAAACATAGCAAAAAGCAGATTCACAGAAAGTTTCTTTCCAGTTTTTCTCTGAGGATATTTCCTTTTTCACCATAACCATCCATATACACCTAAATATCCCTTGGTATCTTTTTCTCCAAAAGGGTTTTCCCAATCCTTGATGAAAAGAGAGGTATTACTCTGTGAGTGAAATGCACTGGTCACAAAGGAGTTCCTCGGAAAGCCTCTCTCCAATTTCTATCTGAATATATTTCCTTTTTCACTGTAAGCCTCAAAACACTCATGAATATCCCATAGCACGCTAAACATAAACAGTGTTAGAAAAGTGCTCAATGAAAAGAGAAGCTTAAGTGAGCAAAAATAATTCACACTACACATAGCAGTTTCACAGAAAGCTTCTTTCTGGTTTTTATCTGAAGGTGTTTCTTTTTCAGCATATTCTAAAGGTCTTTCCCAAATGTCCTTCCTCAGGTTCCACAGAAACAGTGAGTTCAAACTACTCAATCCAAAGAATCATTTAACACTGTGAGATGAATACATACATCACAAAGTAGTTGCTCAGAAAGTTTCTCTCCAGTTTTCAATGGAAGACAGTTCCTTGCTCACCACAGGCTTCTGGGTGACACTTAATATCCCTTCGCAGATTCCTCAAAGATGCAGTTTCCAAATTGGGCAATGTAGAATAAGTTTTAACTCTGTGACAAGAATACACATATCAGAGAGAAGTTTCTTGGAACACTCCTTTCTGGGTTTTATTTAAGAATATTTCACTTTTTGCCGTGGTCCTCAATGCGCTCCGAAATATCACTTTTTTGGTTTTACAGGAACAGTGTTCAAACACTGCCTTATGAGAAAAGAGGTATAACTCCCTGAGTGGAATGCACTCATCACAAAGCAGTTTCTCAGAAAGCTTCTCTCTGGTTTTTGTCTGAAGCTATTTCGATTTTCCCCATAGTCCTGAATGTGCTCCCGAATGTCCCTTCACCCATCCGTCCATGACAGTGTTTCTGAGCTGCTTAAGGTAAAGAAAGCTTTATCTATGTGAAATGAATAAACATTGTAAAAAGCATATCCACAGAAATCCTCTTTCCTGTTCTTATCTAGAGATATTTCCTATTTCACCATAGGCCTGAATGTGCTCCTGAGTGTCCCTTCACGAATCCCTCCCTAACACCGTTTCAAAACTGTGTAATACAAAGAAAGTCTTATCAATGTGAGATGAATAGACATATCTATCACAAAGCAGTATCACAGAAAGCTTCTTTCCAGTTTTTGTCTGAGGATATTTCCTTTTTCACCATAGCCATCCACATACTCCCGAATGTCCCCTGGTAGCATTTTCTCCAAAAGGGGTTCCCCAATCCTCTATGAGAATAAAAGTGTACTCTGTGAGTGGAATGCACGTGTCGCAAAGCAGCTCCTCGGAACATTTCTCTCCAGTTTCTATCTGATGATATTTCCTTTTTCACCATAAGCCTCAAAGTGCTCCCGAATATACCTTCACAGACTAAACGAAAACAGTGTTAGAATACTGCTCAATGAAAAGAGAAGCTTAACTGTACAAGTGGAATTCACGTGACACAGAGCAGTTTCACAGAAAGCTTCCTTCTGGTTTCTATCTGAGGTTACTTCTTTTTCAGGATATTCTAAATTGCGTGCCCAAATGTCCTCTCTCAGAATTCTCTGAAACAGTGATTTCATACTGCTCCATCCAAAGAATGATTTAACTCTATGAGATGAATACAAACATCACAAAAGAGTGACTCAGAAAGCTTCTCTTCAATTTTCAATGGAAGACATTTCCTTGCTCACCACAGGCCTCCGGTTGCCAATTAATATCCCTTCGCAGAATCCTCAAAGACAGACTTTCCAAACTGGGAAATGTCGAGTAAGTTTTAACTGTGTGAAGTAAATTTGCATGTCAGAGAGGAGTTTCTCGGAATGCTTCTTTCTGGGTTTTATTGGACGACATTTCACTTTCTGCGATCGTCTTCAATATGCTGGGAATATCACCTTTTTAGTTTTACAGGAACAGTGTTCAAACAGTGCCTTATGAGAAGAAAGGTACAACTCCCTGAGTGGAATGCACACATCACCAAGCAGTTTCTCAGAAAGCTTCTCTCCAGTTTTTATCAGTCAATATTTCCTTTTTCACCATAGTCCCGAATGTGATCCCGAATATCCCTTTGCGGATCCATCCATGGTGGAGTTTCCAAGCTGTATAATGTTACGAAAGCTTTTTCTAGATGAGATGAGAAACCTAGCTAAAAGAAGATTCACAGAAAGCTTCTCTCCAGTTTTTACCTGAAGATTTTTCCTTTTTCACCATACTCCTGAATGTGCTCCTGAATGTCCTTTCATGGATCTATCGCTGACAGAGCTTCCAAGCTGCGTAATACAGAGAAAGCTTTATATATGTAATATGAATGCACATATCACAGAACAGTATCACAGAAAGAGTTTCCCCGATGCTGTATGAGAGGACAGTTATTACACTGTGAGTGGAATGCACACGTCACAATACAGTTCTGCAGAGAGCTTCTATCCAGTTTATATCTGAACATATTTTCTTTTTCACCATAAGCCTCAAAATGCTCCCGTATATCCCTTTGTATGCTAAATATGAACACTGTTAGAAAACTACTCAATGTAAAGAGAAGCTTAACTGAGCGAGAGGAATTCACATGACACACAGCAGTTTCACAGAAAGCTTCCTTCTGGTTTTTATCTGAGGATATTTATTTCTCCATATTCTAAAGATCTTTCCCAAATGTCCCTCCTCAGATTCCACAGAAGCAGTGATTTCAAACTGCTCAATCCAAAGAATGATTTAACTCTATGAGATGAATACACACATCACAAAGCAGTTCGGAAGACAATTCCTAGCTCACCACAGGCCTCCAGGCACCACTTAATATCCCTTCGCAGATTCCTGAAAGAAAGAATGTCCAAACTGGACAATGTAGTGTAAGCTTTACTACTGTGAAATGAATGCACATATCTGAGAGCAGTCTCTTCGAACGTTTCTTTCTGGATTTTATTAGAGGATATATGGCTTTTCTCTATAGTCTTAAATGTGCTCAAAAAAATCACTTTCTCGTTCTACAGGAACAGTGTTCAAACACTGCCCTATGAGAAAAGAGGTATAATTCCCTGAGTGGAAAACACACATGACAAAACAGTTTCTCAGAAAGCTTCTCACCAGTTTTTATCTGAAGATATTTCCATTTTCAGCATAGGCCTGAATGTACTCCCAAATGTCCCTTCGCAAATCCGTCCATGACAGATTTTCCAAGCTGCATAATGTAAAGAAAGCTTTATCAAGGTGAGATGAATAAGCATAACAAAAAGCAGATTCACAGAAACCTTCTTTCCAGTTTTTATCTGAAGATATTTCCTATTTCACCATAGTCCAGTATGTTTTCCAAATGCCCCTTCACGAATCCGTCCATGACAGAGTTTCCAAGCTGCCTAATATAAAGAAAGCTTTATCTATGTGAGAAGAATACACATATCACAGAGCAGTTTCACAGAAAGATTCTTTCTTCTTTTAGTCTGAGGCTATATTCCTTTTCACCATATTCGTCAATATGCCCCCAAATATCCCTTCATACCTTTTCCTCCAAAAGGGTTTCCCCAATGCTGTCTGAGAAGAGAGGTATAACACTGTGAGTGGAATGCACACGTCACAAAGCAGTTACTCGGAGAGCTTCTCTCCAGTTTCTATCTGAACATATTGCCTTTTCCACCATAAGCTGCAAAGCACTCTGGAATATCCCTTCACATGCTAAACATGAACAGTGGTAAAAACAGCTCAATGAGAAGAGAAGCTTAACTGAGGGAGAGGAATTCACATGACACATAGCAGTTTCACAGAAAGCTCCCTTCTGGTTTTAATCTGGGAATATTTCTTTCTCCATATTCTAAAGAGTGTTCCCAAATGTTCTTCCTCAGATTCCACAGAAACAGTGATTTCAAACTACTCAATCCAAAGAATGGTTTAACTCTATGATATGAACACACACATCACAAAGCAGTAGCTCAGAAAACTTCTCTCAAGTTTCCATCGGAAGACATTTCCTAGCTCACCAGAGGCCTCCGGGCGCCACTTAATATCCCTTTGCATATTCCTCAAAGACAGAGTTTCCAAACTGGGCAACGTAGAGTAAACTTTAACTCTGTGATTTTAATGCACATATCAGAGAGCTGTTTCCTGGAATGCTTCTTCCTGTATTTTATTTGTGGATGTTTCACTTTTTGCTATAGTCTTCAATGCGCTCCGAAATATCACTTTTTCAGTTTTACATGAATGGTGTTCAAACACTGCCTTATGAGAAAAGAGGTATAACTCCCTGAGTGAAATGCACACATCACAAAGCAGATTCTCAGAAAGCTACTCTCCAGTTTTTATCTCAAGTTATTTCCTTTTTAACCACAGGCTTGAATGTTCTCCCAAATGTCCCTTCACGGATCCATCCATGACAGAGTTTCCAAGCTATGTAATGTGAAGAAAAGTTTCCCTATGTGAAACGAATAAACAGAGCAAAATCAGATTCACAGAAAGCTTCTTTCCAGTTTCTATCTGAAGATATTTCCTTTTTCACAGTAGTCCTTATTGTCATCCCGAATATCCCTTCGTGGATCCCTCCATGACAGAGTTTCCAGCTGCGTAATGTAAAGACAGCTTTATTTACGTGAGATGAATAAACATACCAAAAGGCAGAATCACAGAAAGCTTCTTTCCAGTTTTTATCTAAAGATATTTCCTTTTTTTTCATAGTCCTGAATGTGCTTCCGAATGTCCCTTCACGGAACCATTCATGACAGAATTTCCAAGTAGCGTAATGTAAAGAATGCTTTATCTATGTGAGATGAATACATACATCACAGAGCAGTTTCACAGAAAGCTTCTTTCCAGTTTTTGTCTGAGGCTATTCCTCTTTTCACTGTAGTGTTCAGTTAGCTCCTGAATATCCCTTGGATATTTCTCCAAAAGGGTTTCCCCGATGCTCTATGATACGAGAGATACAATACTGTGAGTTCAATGCACACGTCACAAAGTAGTTCCTCGAAACGTTTCTCTCCAGTTTCTATCTGAATATATTTTCTTTCTCACCATAGGCCTGAATGAGCTACCGAATGTCCCTTTGTGGATCATTCCATAACGAAGTTTCCAAATTGCATAATATATATAAAGTTTTATCTGTGTGAGATGAATAAACATATCTATCACAAAGCAGTTTCACAGAAAGCTTCCTTCCAGTTTCAGTCTGAGGATATGTCCTTTTTCACCATAGCCATACATATACTCCCAAATATCCCTTGGTAGCTTTTTATCCAAAAAGGATTCCTCAACCCTCGATGAGAAGAAAGGTATAACTCTGTGAGTGCAATGCACACGTCACAAAGCAGTTTCTCGGAAATCTTCTCTCCAGTTTCTCTCTGAAGATATTTCCGTTTTCACAATAAGTCTTAAAGTGCTGCTGCATATCCCTTCCCAGACTAAACACAGTGTTAGAATACTGCTCAATGAAAAGGGAAGCTGAACTGTGTGAGTGGAATTAACACAACACAGAGCAGTTTCACAGAAAGCTTCCTTCTGCTTTTATCTGAGTGTATTTTTTAAAGCATATTCTAAAGAGTGTTCCCAAATGTCCTTTCTCAGATTCCACAGAAACGTTGATTTCAAAGTGCTCAATACAAAGAATGATTTAATTCTATGAGATGAATACACACATCAGAAAGCAGTTGCTCATAAAGCTTCTCTCCAGTTTTCAAGGGAAGATATTTCCATCCACACCACAGGCCTCTGGGCGTAAATAAATATCCCTTCTCAGATTCCTCAGAGACAGAGTTTCCAAAGTGGACAATGTACAGTAAGCTTTACCTTTGTGAAATGAAAGTCCATATCAGAGAGCAGTTTCTTGGAACGCCTCTTTCTGGATTTTATTTGAGGGTAATTCACTTTTCACTGTAGTCTTCAATGTGCTCCGAAATATCACTTTTTCGGTTTTACAGGAACAGTGTTCAATCACTGCCTATGAGAAAAGAGGTACAACTCCCTGAGTGGAATGCACACATCACAAAGCAGTTTCTCAGAAAGCTTCTTTCCGATTTTTATCTGAAAATAGTTCTTTTTTCACCATAGTCCTGAATGTGCTCCCGAATGTCCTTTTGCGGAACTGTCCATGACGAAGTTTCCAATCTGTGTAATGTAAAGACAACTTTATCTAGATGAATAAACATAGCAAAAAGCAGATTCACAGAAAATTTCTTTCCAGTTTTTTTTTTGAAGATATTTTCTTCTTCACCATACTCCTGAATGTGATCCCGAATGTCCCTTTGTGGATCCAACTATGACAGAGTTTTCAAGTTGTGAAATGTAAAGAAAGCTTTATCTGTGTGAGATGAATACACATATCACAGAGCAGTTTCACAGAAAGCTTCATTCCAGTTTTTGTCTGAGGCTATTTCTCTTTTCACCATAGACATCAATATACTATCCCTTGATACCTTTGTCTCCAAAAGGGTTTCCCCTATGCTGTATGAGAAAAGAGGTATAACACTGTGAGTGGAATGCACACTTCACAATGTAGTTCCTTGGAAAGGTCCTCTCCAGTTCCTATCTGAACATATTTCCTTTTTCACTGTAAGCCTCAAAGCGCTCCCGAATATCCCTTGGCACCTAGCGGATTCACAGAAAGCTTCCTTCTGTTTTATATCTGAGGATACTTCTTTCTCCATATTCTAAAGAGTGTTCCCAAATGTCCTTCCTCAGGTTTCACAGAAGCAGTGATTTCCAACTGCTTAATCCAAAGAATGGTTTAACTCTATGAGATGAATACACACGTCACAAAGCAGTTGCTCAGAAAGCTTCTCTCCAGTTTTCAACGGAAGACATTTCCTTGTTCACCACATGCCTCCAGGTGCCACTTGATATGCCTTCACAGATTCCTCAAAGACAGAGTTTCCAAACTGGGCAACGTAGAGTGGCTTAACTCTGTGAAATGAATGCACATATCAAAGAGCAGTATCTTGGAACGCTTTTTTCTGGGTTTTATTTGTGGATAGTTCACTTTTCGCCATAGACTACAATGCACTCCGAAATATCACTTTTTCGGTTTTACAGGAATAGTGTCCAAACACTGCCTTACGAGAAAAGAGGTAAAACTCCATGAGTGGAACGCACACGTCACAAAGCACTTTCTCAGAATTTCTTCTCCGTTTTTATCTGAAGATATTTCCTTTTTCACCATAGGCCTGAGTGTGCTCCCAAATGTCCCCTCGCAGATCCATCCATGAAGGAGTTTCCTAACTGTGTAATACAAAGAAGATTTTATCTATGTGAGTTCAATAAGCATATCTATCACAAAAGCAGTTTCACAGAAAGCTTCTTTCCAGTTTTTGTCTGATGATATTTCCTTTTTAACCATAGCCATCCATATACACCGAAATGTCCATGGTACCTTTTTCCTCAAAAGGGATTCCCCAATCCTCTATGAGAAGAAAGATATAACACTTTGAGTGGAGTGCACGTGTCACAAAGCAGCTCCTCAGTAAGCTTCTCTCCACTTTCTATCTGAAGATATTTCTGTTTTCAACATAAGCCTCAAAGTACTCTGGAGTATCCCTTCACAGACTAAAGAAAAACAGTGTTAGAATACTGTTTAATGAGAAGAGAAGCTGGACTGTATGAGTGGAATTCACACAACACAGAGCAGTCTCACAGAAAACTTTTTTTTTCATCTGAGGGTATTTTTTTTCAGCGTATTCTAAAGAGCGTTCCCAAATGTCCTTTCTCAGGTTCCACAGAAACAGTGATTTAAAACTCTTTAATCCAAAGAATGATTAAACTCTATGAGAATAATACACATATCACAAAGCAGCTCCTCAGAAAGCTTCTCTCGAGTTTTCAACGTAAGACATATCCTTTCTCACCACAGGCCTCCAGGAGCCACTTAATATCCCTTTGCAGGTTCCTCAAAGACAGAGTTTCCAAAGTGGGCAATGTAGAGTCTACTTTAACTCTCTGAAACGAATGCAGATATCAGACAGTAGTTTCTTGGAATGCTTCTTTCTGGAATTTATTTGAGGATATTTCACTTTTCACCATAGTCTTGAATGTGCTCCCGAATGTCCCTTCGCAGATCCGTCCATGACAGAGTTTTCAAGCTGTGTAGTATATAGAAAGCTTTATCAATGTGAGATGAATACACTTATCAAAGAGTAGTTTCACAGAAAGCTTCTTTAGAGTTTTTGTCTGAGGCTCTTTATCTTTTCACCATAGGTGTCAATATGCTCCCGGATATCCCTTGGTACCTTATTCTTCAAAAGGTTTTCCCTGATGCTGTATGAGAAGAGAGGTATAACACTCTAAGTGGAATGCACACGTCACAAAGCTGTTCCTCAGAAAGCTCCTCTCCAGTTTCTATCTGACCATATTTCCTTTTTCACCATAAGCATCAAAGTGCTCCCTAATATCCCTTTGCATGCTAAGCATAAACAGTGTTAGAAAAGTGCTCATTGAACAGAGAAGCTAAACTGAGCGAGAGGAATTCACACGACACATAAAATTTTCACAGAAAGTTTCCTTCTGATTTTTATCGGAGGGTATTTCTTCTCCATTTTCTTAAGAGCGTTCCCTCATGTCCTTCCTCAGATTCCACGGAAACAGTGATTTCGTACTGCTCAATCCAAAGAATGATTTAACTCTCTGAGATGCATACAAACATCACAAAAAGTTGCTCAGAAATCTTCTCTCCAGTTTTGAACGGAAGACATTTCTTTGCTCGCCACAGGTCTCCGGTCGCCACTTTTTATCTCTTCACAGAATCCTCAAAGACAGACTTTCCAACCTGGGAAATGTAGAGTAGGTTTTAACTCTGTGAAATGAATGAACATGTCGGAGAGCAGTTTCTTGGAATGCTTCTTTCTGGGTTTTATTTGATACAATTCGCTTTTTGCCATAGTCTTCAAATGACTCTGAATATCACTTTTTTAGTGTTACAGGAAGTGTTCAAACAGTGCCTTATGGGAAGAAAGGTATAACTCCCTGAGTGGAATGCACACATTACCAAGCAGTTTCTCAGAAAGCTTCTATCCAGTTTTTATCTAACGATAATTCCTTTTTCACCATAGGCCCAAATGTGATCCCAAATATCCCTTCACGGATCCATCCATGAAAGAGTTTCCAAGCTGCGTAATGTAAAGAAAGCTTTATCTATGTGAGATGAATAAACATAGCAAAAAGCAGATTCACAGACAGATTCTTTCCAGTTTTAATCTGAAGATATTTCCTTTTTCACCATAGTCCTGAATGTGCTCCTGAATGTCCCTTCGTGCATCTGTCCATGACAGAGTTTCCAAGCTGTGTAATGTAAAGAAAGCTTTATCTATACGAGATGAGTACACATATCACAATGCAGTTTCATAGAATGCTTCTTTCCAGTTTTTGTCTGAGGCTATTTCCCTTTTCACCATAGGCATCAACATGCTCCTAAATATCACTTGGTACTTTTTTCTGCAAAAGGGTTTCCAAGATGCTGTATGAGAAGAGAGGTATAATGCTGTGAGTGGAATGCACACATCACAAAACAGTTCCTCGGAAAGCTTCTCGCCAGTGTCGGTCTGAATATATTTTCTTTTTCACCGTAAGCCTCAAATTGTTCCCGAATATCACTTCACACGTTAACCATAAACAGGGTTAGAAAATTGCTCAATGAAAAGAGAGGCTTAACTGAGAAAGAGGAATTAAGACGACACAGAGCAGTTTCACAGAAAGCCACAAGCCTCTGGTCGCCACTTAATATCCCTTCACAGAATCCTCAAAGACAGACTTTCCAAACTGGCAAATATAGAGTAAGCTTTAACTCTCTGAAATGAATGCACATGTCAGAGAGCAGTTTTTTCGAATGCTTCTTTCTGTGTTTTATTTGAGGATATTTCACTTTTCGCCATAGTCTGCAATGCACTATGAAATATCACTTTTTCGGTTTTACAGGAACAGTGTTCCAACACTGCCTTATGAGAAAAGAGGTATAACTCCCTGAGTGAAATGCACACATCTCAAACAGTTTCTCAAAAATCTTTTCTCCAGTTTTTATCTGAAGATATCTCCTTTTTCAATGTAGGCCTGAATGTACTCCTGAAAGTCCCTTCGTGGATCCGAACTTGACAGAGTTTCCAAACTGCATAGTATATAAAAAGTTTTATCTATGTGAGATGAATAAACATACCTATCACAAAGCAGTTTCACAGAAACTTTCATTCAAGTTTTTGTGTGAGGATATTTCCTTTTTCACCATAGGCATCCATATGCTCACGAATGTCCCTTGGTAGCTTTTACTCCAAAGGTATTCCCCAATCCTCTTGGAGAAAAAGGTGTAACCCTGAGGGTGGAATGCACAAGTCGCAAAGCAGCTCCTCGGAAATTTTCTCTCCAGTTTCTATCTGAGATATTTCCATTTTCACCATAAGCCTCAAAGAGTTCCTGAATATCACTTTGCAGACTAAACACAGTGTTAGAGTACTGCTCAATGAAAAGGAAAACTTAACTATGTGAGTGGAATTCACATGACCGAGAGGAGTTTCAGAGAAAGCTTCCTTCTGGTTTTTATCTGAGGGTATTTTTTTCAGCATATTTCTTTTTCAGCATATGCTAAAGACCGTTCCCAAATGGCCTTACTCAGGTTCCAAAGAAACACTGATTTCAAACTGTTCAATACAAAGAATGATTTAACTCTATGATTTGAATGCACACATTACAAAGCAGTTGCTCCGAAAGCTTTTCTCCAGTTTTCAAAGGAAGACATTTCCTTGCTCACCACAGGCCTCTGGGCGACACTTAATAACCATTCACAGGTTCCTCAAAAACAATGTTTCCAAACTGGGCAACGTACAGTAAGATTTAACTCTGTGAAATGAATGCACATATCAGAGAGCAGTTTCTTGGAAAGCTTCTTTTGGGTTTTATTTCAGGATATTTCACTTTTCACCACAGTCTTCAATGCGCTGCAAAATATCACTTTTTCAGTTTTACAGGAACAGTGTTCAAACACTTCCTTATAAGAAAAGAGGTAAAACTCTCTGAGTGGAATGCACACATGACAAAGCAGTCTCTCAAAATACTTCTCTCCAGTTTTTCTGAAGATATTTCCTATTTGCCCACGGGCCTGAATGTGCTCCTGAATGTCTCTTCGTGAATCCATCCATGACGCTGTATCAAAACTGCATAAAAGAAAGAAAGTTTTATCTATGTGAGATGAATATACATATCTGTCACAAAGCATTTTCACAGAAAACTTCTTTCCAGTTTTTGTCTAAGGGTATTTCCTTTTTCAACATAGCCGTCCAAATAACCCCAGCTGTCCCCTGGTAGCTTTTTCTAGAAATGAGATTTCCCAAGCCTTCATGAGTAGAAAAGCATAACTTTGTGAGTTTAATGCACACGTCACAAAGCAGCTCCTCAAAAATCTTCTCTCCAGTGTCTATCTGAAGATATTTCCGTTTTCACCGTAAGTCTCAAATCACTCCCGAGTATCCCTTAGCTGTCTAACCTAAAGCAGTGTTATAATACTGTGAAATGAAAACAGAATCTTAACTGTGCAAGTGGACATCACGTAACCTAGAGCAGTTTCACAGAATGTTACCTTCTGGTTTTTATGGGAGGGTATTTCGTTTTCAGCATATTCTTAAGAGCATTCCCAAATGTCCTTTCTCAGATTCCACAGAAACAGTGGTTTCAAACTGCTCAATCCAAAGAATGATTTTACTCTATGAGATGAATACACACAGCACAAAGCAGTTGCTCCAAATGCTTCTCTCCAGTATCCATTGGAAGACGTGTCCTTTCTCTCCACAAGCCTCCATGTGCCACGTAATATCCCTTCACAGATTCCTCAAAGAGAGAGTTTCCAAACTGTGCAATGTAGTGTAGGCTTTAACTCTCTGAAATGAATGCACACGTCAGAGAGCAGTTTCTTGGAATGTTTCTTTCTGGGTTTTATTTCAGGATATTTCAGTTTTCACCATAGTTTTCAATACGCTGACAAGTATCACTTTTTCAGTTTTCCAGAAACAGTGTTGAAATACTGCCTAAAGAGAAAAGAAGTATAACTCCCTGAGTCGAATGCACACATCACAAAGCAGTTTCTCAGAAAGCTTCTCTGCAGTTTTTGTATGAAGATATCTCCTATTTCCCCACAGGCCTGAATGTGCTCCCGAATGTCCTTTCGTGAATCTGTCCATGATGCAGTTTCAAAACTGTGTAATAGAAACTTTAACTATGTGAGATGAATAGACATATCTATCCCAAAGTGGTTTCACAGAAGCTTCTTTCCAGTTTTTGTCTGAGAATATTTCCTTTTTCACCATAGCCATCCATACACTCCCGAATGTCCCCTGGTAGCTTTTTCTCCAATCGGGATTACCCGGTTCTCTGAGAGGAAAAGTATAACTCTGTGAGTGGAATGCACACGTCACAAAGTAGCTCCTCAGAAATCTTCTCTCCATTATCTATCTGAATGTATTTTCGTTTTCACCGTAAGCCTCAAACTGTTCCCGAGTATCCTTTAGCTCACTAACCTAAAACAGTGTTAGAATACTGCTCAATGAAAACAGAAGCTTAACTGTGCAAGCGGAATTCACATGACTTAGAGTAGCTTCACAGAAAGTTTTCTTCTGGTTTTTATCGGAGAATATTTCTTTTTCAGCACATTCTTAAGAGCGTTCCCAAACGTCCTTTCTCAGGTTCCACAGAAGCAGTGACTTCAAACTGCTCAATCCAAAGGATGATTTAACTCTATGAGATGAATACATACATCAAAAATCAGTTGTTCCAAAAGTTTTTTTCACCGTAAGCCTGAATGTCCTCCCAAAAGTCCCTTTGTGAATCTGTCCATGATGCAGTTTCAAAACTGTGTAATAGAAAGACAGTTTTATCTATGTGAGATGAGTAGATGTATCTATCCTAAAGCAGTATCACAGAAAGCTTTTTTCCAATTATTGTCTGAGGATATTTTCTTTTTCACCATAGCTGTCCATATACTCCTGAATGTCCACTGTTAGCGTTTAATTCAAACAGGATGTCTCTATCCTCTATGAGAAGAAAAGTACAACCCTGTGAGTGGAATGCACTTGTCACAAAGCAGCCCCTTGGAAATCTTCTCTCGAGTATTTATCTGAAGATATTTCCTTTTCACCGAAATCCTCAAAGTGCTCCCAAGTATCCCTTAATTGATTAACCTAAAATGGCTTTAGAATACTGATCAATGAAAACAGAAGCTTAACTGTGTGAGTGGAATTCACGTGAGATACAGCAGTTTCACAGAAAGTTTCCTTATAGTTTTTATTGGAGGGTATTACTTTTTCAGCATATTCTTAAGAGCATTCCCAAATGAACTTTCTCAGGGTTCACAGAAATAGTGATTTCAAACTGCTCAATGCAAAGAGTGATTTAACTCTTTGAGATGAATACACACATCACAAAACAGTTGCTCCAAACGCTTCTCTCCAGTTTTCATTGGAAGACGTTTCCTTTCTCAGCACAAGCCTTCGGGTGCCACTTAATATCCCTCCACAGATTCCTCAAAGACAGAGTTTCCAAACTGGGCAACGTAGTGTAAGCTTTAACTCTCTGAAATGAATGCACACGTCAGAGTGCAGTTTCTTGGAATGCTTCATTCTGGGTTTTATTTCAGGATAATTCACTTTAAACCATAGCCTTAAGTGCACCACAAAATATCACTATTTCAGTTTTACAGGAACAGTGTTCAAACACTGCCTTATGAGAAAAGAGGTATAACTCCCTGAGTGGAATGCACACATCACTATGCAGTTTCTCAGAAAGCTTCTCTCCAGTTTTTATCTGAAGATATTTCCGATTTTCCCACAGGCCTGAATGTGTTTCCCAATGTCCCTTCGCGAGTCTGTCCATGACGTAGTTTCAAAATGGCGTAATGAAAGAAAGCTTTATGTATGTGAATGAATAGACATATTTATCACAAAGCAGTTTCACAGAAAGCTTCTTTCCAGTTTTTTTCTGTAGATATTCCGGTTTCAACATAGCCATCCACATACTCCCGAATGTCCCTTGGTAGCCTTTTCTCCAAACGGGATTCCCCAATTCTCTATGAGAAGAGAAGTATAACTCTGTGAGTGGAAGGTACACATCATAAAGAGGCTCCTCAGAAATCTTCTCTCCAGTTTCTATCTGAAGATATTTCTCTTTTCACCATCAGCCACAAATGGATCCTGAGTATCCCTTAGCTGACTAACCTAAAACAGTGTTAGAATACTGCTCAATGTAAACAGAAGCTTAACTGTGCGAGTGGAATTCACATGACCTAGAGTAGTTTCACAGAAAGTTTCCTTCTGGTTTTTATCGGAGGATATTTCTTTTTCAGCATATTCTTAAGAGCGTTCCCATACGTCCTTTCTCAGGTTCCACAGAAGCAGTGATTTCAAACTGCTCAATCCTAGGGATGATTTAACTCTATGAGATGAATGCATGCATCACAAGGCAGTTGCTCTGAATGCTTCTCTCCAGTTTTCATCGGAAGGCATTTCCTTTCTCACCACAAGCCTCCAGATGCCACTTAATATCACCTCACAGATTCCTCAAAGACAGAGTTTCCAGACTGGGCAATGTAGTGTAAGCTTTAACTTTGTGAAATGAATTCACACGTCAGAGAGCAGTTTCTTGGAATGCTTCTTTCTGGGTTTTATTTCAGGATATTTCACTTTTCACCATAGTCTTCAATGCGCTGCAAAATATCACTTTTTCAGTTTTACAGGAACAGTGTTCAAACACTGCCTTATGAGAAAAGAGGTATAACTCCCTGAGTGGAATGCACACATCACAAAGCAGTTTCTCAGAAATCTTCTATCCAGTTTTTATCTGAAGATATTTCCTGTTTCCCAACAGGCCTGAATGTGCTCCCTAATGTACCTTGAGAATCCGTCCATGATGCAGTTTCAAAACTGCATAATAGAAAGAAAGTTTTATCTATGTGAGATGAATAGACATATCTTTCCCAAAGCAGTTTCACAGAAACTTCTTTCCAGTTTTTGTCTGAGGATATTTCCTTTTTCACCATATCTGTACACATACTCCCGAATGTCCCCTGGTAGCTCTTTCTCCAATCAGGATTACCCAGTTCTCTATTAGTAGAAAAGCATAATTCTGTGAGTGGAATGCACATGTCACAGGGCAGCTCCTCAGAAATCTTCTCTCCATTATTTATCTGAATGTATTTCTGCTTTCACCACAAGCCTCAAACTGCTCCCGAGTATCCTTTAGCTGACTAATCTAAAACAGTGTTAGAATACTGCTCAATAAAAACAGAAGCTTAACGTTGAGAGTGGAATTCCCGTGACTTAGAGTAGTTTCACAGAAAGTTTCCTTCTGGTTTTTATCGGAGGGTATTTCTTTTTCAGCATATCCTTAAGAGCGGTCCCAAACGTCCTTTCTCAGGTCCAACAGAAGCAGTGATTTCAAACTGCTCAATGCAAAGAATGATTTTACTCTATGAGATGAATACCCACATCACAAAGCAGTTGCTCCTAAAGTTTCTCTCCAGTTTTCATCGGAAGACGTTTCCTTTCTCACCACAAGCTCCTGGGCGCCACTTAATATCCCTTCACAGATTCCTCAAAGACAGAGTTTCCAAACTGTGCAACGTAGTGTAAGCTTTATCTCTCTGAAATGAATGCACATGTCAGAGAGCAGTTTCTTGGAACGCTTCTTTCTGGCTTTTATTTCAGGATATTTCACTTTTCGCCATAGTTTTCAATGCACAGCAAAATATCACTTTTTCAGTTTTACAGGAAGAGTGTTCATACACTGCCTTATGAGAAAAGAGATATAACTCCATGAGTGTAATGCACACATCACAAGGCAGTTTCTCTGAATGCTTCCCTCCAGTTTTAATCTGAAGATATCTCCTTTTTCACCGTAAGCCCGAATGTCCTTCCGAAAGTCCCTTCACAAATCAGTCCATGACACAGTTTCAAAATGGTGTAATAGAAAGAGAGTTTTACCTCTGTGAGATGAATAGATATATGTATCACAAATCATTTTTACAGAAAGCTTCTTTCCAGTTTTTGTCTGAGGATATTTGCTTCTTCACCATAGCCATCCATATACTCCTGAATGTCCACTTGTAGCGATTTCTTCAAACGAAATTCCCCAATCCTCTATGAGAAGAAAAGTGTAACTCTGTGAGTGGAATACACATGTCACAAAGCAGCTCCTCGGAAATCTTCTCTCCAGTTTGTATCTGAAGTTATTTCCGTTTTCACCGCAAACCTCAAAGTGCTCACGATTATCTCTCAGCTGACTAACCTAAAACTGTGTTAGAATATTACTTAATGAAAACAGAAGCTTATCTGTGCGAGTGGACTTCACGTGACCTAGAGCAGTTTCACAGAAAGTTTCCCTCCGGGTTTTATCGGAGGGTTTTTCTTTTTCAGCAAATTCTTAAGAGCCTTCTCAAATGTCCTTTCTCAGGTTCCATAGAATCAGTGATTTCAAACTGCTCAATACAAAGAATGATTTAACTCTATGAGATGAATACACACATCACAAACCAGTTGCTCTGAAATCTTCTCTCCAGTTTTCTTCGGAAGACGTTTCCTTTCTCACCAGAAGAATCTGGGCGCCCTGTAATATCCCTTCACAGATTCCTCAAAGACAGAGTCTCCAAACTGGGCAACGTAGTGCAAGCTTTATCTGTCTGAAATGAATGCACATGTCAGAGAGCAGTGTTTTGGTACGCTTCTTTCTGGGTTTCATTTCAGGATATTTCACTTTTTGTCATAGTCTTCAATGCCCTGCAAAATATCATTTTTTCAGTTTTACAGGAACAGTGTTCAAACACTGCCTTATGAGAAAAGAGGTATGACTCCCTGAGTAGAATGCACACATCCCAAAGCAGTTTCTCAGAGTGCTTCTTTCCAGTCTTTATCTGAAGATATGTCCTATTTCCCCACAGGCCTGAGTGTGCTCCCGAATGTCCCTTTACGAATCCATCCATGACGCAGTTTCAAAACTGCATAATAGAAAGAAAGTTTTATCTATGTGAGATGAATAGACATATCTATCAAAAACCAGTTTCACAGAAAGCTTCTTTCCAGTTTCTGTCTGAGGATATTTCCTTTTTCACCATAGCTGTCCATATACTCTCGAATGTTCCCTGGTAGCTTTTTCTCCAAACGAGATTCCCCAATCCTCTATGAGAAGTAAAGTATAACTCTGTGAGTGGAATGCACACGTCACAAAGCAGCTCCTCGTAAATCTTCTCTAAAGTATCTATCTGAAGATATTTCCATTTTTACTGTAAGCCTCAAAGCGCTCCGGAGTATCCCCTAGCTGACTAACCTAAAAGAGTGTTAGAATACTGCTCAATGAAAACAGAATCTTAACTGTGTGAGTGGATCTCATGTGACCTTGAGCAGTTTCACAGATAGTTTCCTTCTGTGTTATAAATGAGGCGATTACTTTTTCAGCATATTCTTAAGAGCATTCCCAAATATCTTTTCTCAGGTTCCACAGAGACAGTGATTTCAAACTGCTCAATCAAAAGAATGATTTTATTCTATGAGATGAATACACACATCACAAAGCTGTTGCTCAAAAAGCTTCTCTCCAGTTTTCATCGGAAGACATTTCCTTTCTCACCACAACCCCCCGGGCTCCACTTGATATCCCTTCACAGATTCCTCAAAGACAGAGTTTCCAAACAGGGCAACGTAGTGTTAGCTTTAACTCTCTGAAATGAATGTACATGTCAGTGAGCAGTTTCTTGGAATGCTTCATCCTGGGTTTTCTTTGAGGATATTTCACTTTTCGCCATAGTCTTCAATGCGCTGCAAAATGTCACTATTTCAATTTCACAGGAACAGTTTTCACACACTACCTCATGAAAAAAGAGGTATAACTCCCTGTGAGGAAGGCACACATCACAAAGCAGTTTCTCAGAAAGCTTCTCTCCAGTTTTTGTCTGAAGATACCTCCTATTTCCCCACAGGCCTGAGTGTGCTCCCTTCGTCCAAGACGCAGTTTCAAAACTGCGTAATAGAAAGAAAGCTTTATATCTGTGAGATGAATTGGCATATCTATTACAAAGCAGTTTCACAGAAAGCTTCTTTCCAGGTTTTGCCTGAGGATATTTCGTTTTTCACCATAGCCGTCCATATACTCTCCGAATGTCCCATGGTTTCTTGTTCTCCAAACGGGATTCCCCAATCCTCTGTGAGAAGAAAAGTATAACTCCGTGAGTGGAATGCAAATGTCACAAAGCAGCTCCTCAGAAATCTTCTCTCCAGTATCTATCTGAAGATATTTCCGTTTTCACCGTAAGTCTCAATGCGTTCCCGAATATCCCTTAACTGACTAACCTAAAACAGTGTTAGAATACTACTCAGTGAAAACAGAAGCTTAACTGTGCGAGTGGAATTCACGTGACCTAGAGCAGTTTCACAGAAAGTTTCCTTCTGTTTTTTATCGATGGGTATTACTTTTTCAGCATATTCTTAAATGTGTTCCCAAATATCCTTTCTCAGCTTCCACAGAAACAGTGATTTCCAACAGTTCAATCCAAAGAATGATTTAAGTCTATGAGATTAATACACACATCACAAAGCAGTAGGTCCAAAAGCTTCTCTCCAGTTTTCATCAGAAGACATTTCCTCTCTCACCACAAGCCTCCGGGCGTGACTTATTATCCCTTCACATATTCCTCAAAGACAGTTTCCAAACTGGGCAATGTAGTGTAAGATTTAACACTGTGAAATGAATGCACACGTCAGAAAGCAGTTTCTTGCAATGCTTCTTTCTGGGTTTTATTTCTGGATTTTCACTTTTCATCATATTCTTCAATGCGTGGCAAAATATCACTTTTTCAGTTTTACAGTAACAGTGTTCAAACACTGCCTTATGAGAAAAGAGGTATACTGGGCAACGTAGAGTCAGCTTTATCTCTGTGAAATAAATGCACATATAAGGGAGCATTTTCTTGGAATGCTTATTTCTGGGATTTATTTGAGAATAGTTCACTTTTGGCCATAGTTTTTAAAGTACTCTGAAATATCAACTTTTCGGTTTTACAGGAACAGTGTTCAAACACTGCCTTTTGAAAAAAGAGGTATAAATACATGAGTGGAATTCACGCATTACAAAGCAGTTTCTCAGAGTTTCTCTCCTGTTTTTATCTGAAGATATTTCCTTTTTCACCATTGGCCTGAAGGTGCTCCCGAATGTCCCTTTACAGATCTGTCTGTGACAGAGTGTCCAAACTGCACAATATAAAGAAAGTTTTATCTATGTGAGATGAATAAACATATCTATCACAAAGCACTTTCCCAGAAAGCTTCTTTCCCTTTTTTGTCTGAGGATAATTCGTTTTTCACAAAAGCCATCTATATACTCTTGAATGTCCCTTGGTAGCTTTTCCTCCGAAAGGGATTCCCCAATCCTCTATGAGAAGAAAGGTATAACTCTGGGAGTGGAATGCAAACGTCACAAAGCAGCTTCTCAGAAAGTTTCTCTCTAGTATCTATCTGAAGATATTTCCATTTTCACCATAAGCCTCAAAGTGCTCCTGAATATCCATTCGCAGACTAAACACAGTGTTAGAAAACTGCTCAACAAAAAGAGAAGCTTAACTCTCTGAGTGGAAATCACATGACTGAGATCAGTTTCACAGAAAGCTTCCTTCTGGTTTTTATCGGAGGGTATTTCCTTTTCAGCATATTCAAAAAACTGTTCCCAAATGTCCTTTCTCAGATTCCACAGAAACAGTGATTTTAAACTGCTCAATACAAAGAATGATTTAACTCTATGAGCTAAATCCACACATCACAAAGCAGCTGCTCAGAAAGCTTCTCTCCATGTTTCAATGGAAGATATTTCCTTGCTCACCACAGGCCTCTGGGCGTCACTTGATATCCCTTTGCAGATTCCTCAAAGACAGAGTTTCCAAACTGGTCAATGTAGAATAAGCTTTAATTACGTGAAATGAATGCACACATCAGGGAGCAGCTTCTTGGAATGATTCTTTCCAGATTTTATTAGTTCAATTTTCACCATAGTCTTCAATGCGCTCTGAAATATCACTTTTTCGGTTTTATAGGAAACGTGTTAAAACACTGCCTTATGAGCAAAGAGGTATAATTCCCTGAGTGAAATGTACACATCACAAAGCAGTTTCTCAGAAGGCTTCTCTCCAGTTTTTATCTGAATGTATTTCCATTTTCAAAATAGTCCTGAATGTGCTCCCGAATGTCCCTTTGTGGATACATCCACGATAGAGTTTCCAAGCTGTGTAATGTAAAGAAAGCTTTATCTATGTGAGATGAATAAACATAGCAAAAAGCAGATTCACAGAAAGCTTCTTTCCAGTTTTTGTCTAAGGACATTTCCTTTCTCACCATAGCCGACCATATGCACCTGAATGTCCCTTGATATCATTTTCTCCAAAAGGGATTCCCAAATTCTTTATGAAAAGAGAAGAAGACATTCATACAGCCAACAGACACATGAAAAAATGCTCATCATCACTTACACTGTTGGTGGGATTGTAAACTAGTTCAACCATTATGGAAAACAGTATGGCGATTCCTCAAGGATCTAGAACTAGATGTACCATATGACCCAGCCATCCCATTACTGGGTATATACCCAAAGGATTATAAATTATGCTGCTATAAAGACACATGCACACGTATGTTTATTGCAGCACTATTCACAATAGCAAAGACTTGGAATGAACCCAAATGTCCATCAGTGACAGATTGGATTAAGAAAATGTGGCACATATACACCATGGAATACTATGCAGCCATAAAAAAGGATGAGTTTGTGTCCTTTGTAGGGACATGGATGCAGCTGGAAACCATCATTCTTAGCAAACTATCACAAGAACAGAAAACCAAACACCGCATGTTCTCACTCATAGGTGGGAACTGAACAATGAGATCACTTGGACTCAGGAAGGGGAACATCACACACAGGGGCCTATCATGGGGAGGGGGGAGGGGAGAGGGATTGCATTGGGAGTTATACCTGATGTAAATGACGACTTGATGGGTGCAGCACACCAACATGGCACAAGTATACATATGTAACAAACCTGCACGTTATGCACATGTACTCTACAACTTAAAGTATAATAATAATAAATTAATTTAAAAAAAAAAGAAAAGAGAGCTATAACACTGTGAGTGAAATGCACAGGTCACAAAGCAGATCCTCGGAAAGACTCTCTCCAGTTTCTATCTGAACATATTTCTTTTTCACCATAAGCCTCAAAGCACTCACGAATATCCCTTCACACACTAAATATAAAGAGCGTTAGAAAAGTGCTCAATGAAAAGAGAAGCTTAACTGAGCAAAAGGAATTCACGCGACACATAACAGTTTCACAGAAAGCTTCCTTCTGGTTTTTATCAGAGGATATTTCTTTCTCCATATTCTAAGGAGCGTTCCCAAATGTCCTTCCTCCGATTCCACAGAAACATTGATTTCAAACTGCTCAATCCAAAGAATGATTTTACTATATGAGATAAATCCACACATCACAAAGCAGCTGCTCAGAAAGCTTCTCTCCACTTTTCAATGGAAGATATTTCCTTGCTTACCACAGGCCTCCAGGCGCCACTTAATATAACTTCACAGATTCCTCAAAGACAGTGTTTCCAAACTAGGCCATGTAGAGTAAGCTTTAACTTTGTGAAGTGAATGCACATATCAGAAAGCATTTTCTTTGAACACTCCTTTCTGGGTTTTATTTGAGGTCAGTTCACTTTTCCCGATAGTTTCAATGCACTCCAATATATAGCATTTTCGGTTTTACAGGAATGGTGTTCAAACACTACCTTAGGAGAAAGGAGTCATAACTCCCTGAGTGGAATGCACACATCAGAAAGCAGATTCTCAGAAAACTTCTCTCCTGTTTTTTTCTGAAGATATTTCCTTTTTCACCATTGCCCTGAATGTGCTCCTGAACGTCCCTTCATGGTTCCGTCCATGACGGAGTTTCCAAGCTCTGTAATATAAAGAAAGCTTTCTCTATGTGAGATGAATACTCATAGCAAAAAGCAGACTCTCAGAAAGCTTCTTTCCAGTTTTTATCTGAAGATATTTCCTTTTTCACCATAGTCCAGAATGTTCTTCCGAATGGCCCTTCACCGATCCATCCATGACAGAGTTTGCAAGCTGCGTAATGTAAAGAAAGCTTTATCTGTGTGAGATGAATACACATATCACAGAGCAGTTTCATAGAAAGCTTCTTTCCAGTTTTTGTCTGAGGTTGTTTCCCTTTTCACCATAGGCGTCAATTAGTTCCCAGATATCCCTTGGTACCTTATTCTCCAAAAGGGTTTCCCCGATGCTGTATGAGAAGAGACGTATAATACTGTGAGTGAAATGCACACGTCACAAAGCAGTTCCTCAGAAAGCTTCTCTCCAGTTTCTATCTGAAGATATTTCCTTTCTCACTGTAAGACTCAAAGTGCTTCCGAATATTCCTTCGCATGCTAAACTTAAACAGTGTTAGAAAACTCTTCAATGAAAAGGGAAGCTTAACTGAGTGAGAATTCACATGACACATAGCACTTTCACAGAAAGCTTCTTTCTGGTTTTCAACTGAGGATATTTCTTTCTCCATTTTCCAAAGAGTGATCCCAAATGTCCTTCCTGAGATACCACAGAAACAGTAATTTCAAACTGCTCAATCCAAATAATGGTTTAACTCTATGAGATGAATACATACATCAGAAAGGAGTTGCTCAGAAAGCTTCTCTCCAGTTTTCATGGGAAGTCATTTCCTTGCTCACCACAGGCCTCTGGGGTGCCACTTAATATCCCTTCACATATTCCTGAAAGCCAGAGTTTGCAAATGGGGCAATGTAGAGTATGCTTTAATTCTGTGAAGTAAATGTACATATCAGAGAGCAGTTTCATGGAACGCTTCTTTCTGAGTTTTACTTGAGGATTGTTCACTTTTCGCCATAGTCTTCAATGCACTCCGAAATATGACTTTTTCGTTTTCACAGGAACGGTGCTCAAACACTGCCTTATGCAAAAAGAGGTATAAATCCCTGAGTGGAATGCACACATCACAAAGCAGTTTCTCAGAAAACTTCTCTTTCGTTTTTTTATGAAGATATTTCCTTTTTCACCATTGGCCTGAATGTGTTCCCGAATGTCCCTTCATGGTTCCGTCCATGACGGAGTTTCCAAGCCCTGTAATATAAAGAAAGCTTTATCTATGTGAGGTGAAGAAACATAGCAAATACAGACTTCCAGAAGGCTTCTTTCCAGTTTTAATCTGAAGATATTTCCTTTGTCATCTTACTACTGAATGTGCTCCCAAATGTCCCTTCGTGGATCCATCTCTGACAGAGTGTCCAAGCTGAGTAATGTAGAGAAAGCTTTATCTATCTCAGATGAATGCACATATCACAGAACAGTATCACAGAATTGGTTTCCCCGATGCTGTATGAAAAGAGGGGTATAACACTGTGAGTGTAATGCACACGTCACAATTCAATTCTGCATAAAGCTTCTCTCCAGTTTCTATCAGAACATATTTTCTTTTTCACCATGAGCCTCAAAGTGCTCCCATATATCCCTTCGTACACTAAACATGAACAATGTTAGAAAACTGCTTAATGAAAGAAAAGCTTAACTGAGCGAGAGAGGAATTCATATGACACACAGCAGTTTCACAGAAAGCTTCCTTTTGGTTTTTATCTGAAGATATTTCTTTCTCCATATTCTAGAGATGTTTCCCAAATGTCCCTCCTCAGATTCCACAGAAACAGTGATTTCAAACTGCTTAATCCAAAGAATGATTTAATTCTATGAGATGAATACACACATCGCAAAGCAGTTGCCCTGAAAGCTTCTCGCCAGTTTTCATCAGAAGCCATTTCCTTGCTCACCACAGGTGTCCGGGCACCACTTAATGTCCCTTTACAGACTCCTGAAAAACAGAATTTCCAAACTGGGGAATGTAGAGTAAGCTTTACCT
This sequence comes from Macaca thibetana thibetana, assembly GCF_024542745.1. Taxonomy (NCBI): domain Eukaryota; kingdom Metazoa; phylum Chordata; class Mammalia; order Primates; family Cercopithecidae; genus Macaca; species Macaca thibetana. Next base: position 183,676,518 of record NC_065580.1, on the reverse strand, counting down.
CTGTGAAATGATTGCACATATCTGAGTGCAGTTCCTTGGTACACTTCTTTCTGGGTTTTATTTGAGGATATATCACTTTTCGCCATAGTCTTCAATGTGCTCCAAAATATCACTTTTTCGTTTTACAGGAACAGTGTTCAAACACTGCCTTTTGAGAAGAGAGGTATAACTCCCTGAGTGGAATACATACATCACAAAGCAGTTTCTCAGAAAGCTTCTCTCCAGTTTTTTTCTAAATATATTTCTTTTTCACCATAGGCCTGAATGCGCTTTTGAATATCCCGTCATGCATCCATCCATGATACAGTTTCCAAACTGCTTATATAAAGAAAGTTTTATCTATGTGAGTTGAATAAACATAGCAAAAAGCAAATTCACAGAAAACTTCTTTCCAGTTTTTATCTGAACATATTTTCTTTTTCACCATAGTCATGAATCTCTTCCCGAATGTCCCTTCGTGGATCTGTCCATGACAGAGTTTCCAAGTGGCGTAATGTAAAGAAAGCTTTATCTATGTGAGATGAATAAACATAGGAAAAAGCAGATTCACAGAAAGTTTCTCTCCAGTTTTCATTTGAAGATATTTCCTTTTTCAATGCAGTCCTGAATGTGCTCCCGAATATTTTTTCATGGATTCATCCATAACACAGTTTCCAAGTTGCGTAGTGTAGAGAAAGCTTTATCTATATGAGATGAATACACATATCACAGAGCACTATCACAGAAAGGATTTCCTCCATGCTGTATGAGAAGAGAGTTATAACACTGTGAGTGAAATGCACACGTCACAAAGCAGTTCCATGGAAAGCTTCTCTCCAATTTCTATCTGAAGATATTTTCTTTTTCACCATGAGCCTCACAGTGCTCCAATATATCCCTTCGTACACTAAACATGAACAATGTTAGAAAAATGCTCAATGAAAAGAGAAGCTTAACTGAGCAAGAGGAATTCACACGACACACAGCAGTTTCACAGAAAGCTTCCTTCTGATTTATCTGAGGATATTTCTTTCTCCATATTCTAAAGATCATTCCCAAATGTCCCTCCTCAGATTCCACAGAAGCAGTGAATTCAAACTGCTCAATCCAAAGAATGATTTAACTCGATGAGAAGAATACACACATCACAAAGCAGTTGCTCTGAAAGCTTCTCGCCAGTTTTCATCAGAAGGCATTTCCTTGCCCACCACAGGCAAACAAGCACCACTTAATATCTCTTTGCAGATTCCTGAAAGACAGAATTTGCACACTGGGCAATGTAGAGTAAGCTCTACCACTGTCAAATGAATGCTCATATCCGAGAGCAGTTCCTTGGTACACTTCTTTCTGGGTTTTATTTGAGGATATATCACTTTTCGCCATAGTCTTCAATGTGCTCCAAAATATCACTTTTTCGTTTTACAGGAACAGTGTTCAAACACTGCCTTTTGAGAAGAGAGGTATAACTCCCTGAGTGGAATACATAAATCACAAAGCAGTTTCTCAGAAAGCTTCTCTCCAGTTTTAATCTGAATATATTTCCTTTTTCACCATAGGACTGAATGTGCTTTCAAATATCCTGTCGTGGATCCGTCCATGATGGAGTTTCCAAACTGCATAATATAAAGAAAGTTTTATCTATGTGAGATGAATGAACACAGCAAAACAGATTCACAGAAAGCTTCTTTCCATTTTTAATCTGAAGATATTTCCTTTTTCACCACAGTCGTGAATGTGCTCCCAAATATCCCTTCACAGATCCATCCATGACAGAGTTTCCAAGCTGCGAAATGTAGAGAAAGATTTATCTATGTGAGATGAATACACATATCTAAGAACAGTTTCACAGGAAGGCTTTCCTAGATGCTGTATTAGAATAGAGGTATAGCACTGTGAGTGGAATGCACACGTCACAGCCCAGCACCTTGGAAAACTTCTCTCCATTTTCTATCAGAACATATTTCCTCTTTCACTATAAGCCTCAAAGTGTTCCCGAATATCCCTATGCATGCTAAACATAAACAGTGTTAGGAAACTACTCAATGAGAAGTGAAGCTTAACTGGGCGAGTGGAATTCACACGACACAGAGCAATTTCACAAGAAGCTTCCTTCTGCTTTTTTTCTGAAAGTATTTCTTTTTCAGCATATTCTAAATAGCGTTCCCAAATTTCCTTTCTCAGGTTCCACAGACACAGTGATTTCAAACTGCTCAATCCAAAGAATGATTTAACTCTATGAGACGAATATACACATCACAAAATAGTAGCTCAGAAAGCTTCTCTAAAGTTTTCAACAGAATACATTTCCTTGCTCACCACAGGCCTCCAGGAGCCACTTAATACCCCTTTGCAGATTCCTCAAAGATTCAGTTTCCAAATTGGGCAATGTAGAGAAAGTTTTAACTCTGTGACATGAATACACTAATCAGAGAGCTGTTTCTTGGAATGCTTCTTTCTGGGTTTTATTTCAAGATAATTCACTTTTCACCATAGTCCTTAATGCCCTCTGAAATATCACTTTTTCGGTTTTACAGGAACAGTGTTCAAATACTGCCTTAAGAGAAAAGAGGTATAAGTCCTTGAGTGGAATGCACACATCACAAAGCAGTTTCTCAGCAAGTTTCTCTCCAGTTTTTGTGGGAAGTTATTTCAATTTTCTCCATAGTCCTGAATGTGCTCCCGAATATGCCTTCGCCGATCCATCCATGACAGTATTTCCAAGCTGCATTAGGTAGAGAAAACTTTATCTATGTAGAATGAATAAACATTGCAGAAAGCAGATCCACAGAAATCTTCTTTCCAGTTTTTATCTAAAGATATTATCTTTTTCATCATAGTCCTGCATGTGTTCCCGAATGTTCCTTCGCGGATCCATCCACAGAAACAGGGATTCCAAACTGCTCTATCTAAAGAATGATTTAACTCGATAAAAAATCCACACATCACAAAGTAGTTACTCAGAAAGCTTCTCCCCAGTTTTCAATTTAAGACATTTCCTTGCTCACCACAGAACTCCGGGCACCACTTAATAACCCTTCGCAAATTCCTCAAAGACAGAGTTTCCAAACTGAGCAACATAGAGAAACCTTTAACTCTGTGAAATGAATGTACATATCAGAGAGCAGTTTCTTGGAACACTTCTTTCTGGGTTTTATTTGAGGATATTTCACTTTTTGCGATAGTCTTCAATGCGCTCTGAAATATCAGTTTTTCAGTTTTACAGGAATGGTTTCATACACTGCCTTATGGAAAAGAGGTATAACCCCTGAGTAGAATGCACACATCACAAAGTAGGTTCTCAGAAAACCTCTCTCCAGTTTTTATCTGAAGATATTTCCTTTTTCAACATTGGCCAGAATGTGCTCCTGAATTTCCCTTCACGGATCCATCCATGACGGAGTCTCCAAGCTGCATAATATAAAGAAAGTTTTATCTATATGAGAGAATAAATATATATATCACAAAGCAGTTTCACAAAGCTTCTTTCCAGTTTTTGTCTGAGAATATTTCCTTTTTTCCAATAACCATACATATACTCCCAAATGTCTCTTGGTAGCTTTTTTCCAAAAGGGATTCCCAAATTCTCTATGAATAGAAAGGTATAACTCTGTGAGTGAAATGCACACGTCACAAAGCAGCTCTCTGAAAGCTTCTCTCCAGTTTCTATCTGAACATATTTCCTTTTTCACAATAAGTCTCAAAGCGTTTCCAAATATCGCTTCAAACACTAAACATAAAAAGTGTTAGAAAACTGCTCAATGAAAAGAGAAGCTTAACTGAGCGAGAGGAATGCACACAACACATAGCAGTTTCACAGAAAGCTTCCTTCTGGTTTTTATCTGAGGATATTTCTTTCTCTATATGCTAAGGAGCGATCCCAAATGTCCTTCCTCAAACTCCATAGAAGCAGTGATTTCAAACTGCTCAATCCAAAGAGTGCTTTACCTCTATGAGATGAATACACACATCACAAAGCAGTTGTTCAGAAAGCTTCTCTCCAGTTTTCAATGGAAGACATTTCCTTGCTCACCACAACCCTCTGATCGCCACTTAATATCCCTTCACAGAATCCTCAAAAACAGACTTTCCAAACTGGGAAATGTAGAGTAAACTTTAACTCTGTGAAATGAATGGACATGTCAGAGAACAGTTTCTTGGAATGCTTCTTTCTGGGTTTTATTGTATGACATTTCACTTTTTGCCATAGTCTTCAATGTGTTCCGAATATCACTTTTTTTAGTTTTACAGGAACACTGTTCAAACAGTGCCTTAGAAGTAGAATTCACAGAAAATGTCTTTCCAGTTTTATCTGAAGATATTTCCTTTTTCAGCATTGTCCTGAATGTGCTCCAGAATGTCCCTTCATGGATTCATCTATGACAGAGTTTCCAAGCTGCGTGATGTTAAGAAAGTTTTATTTATGTGAGATGAATACACATATCACAGATCATATTCATAGAAAGCTTCTTTCCAGTTTTTGTCCGAGGCTATTTCCCTTTTCACCATAGGCATCAGCATGCCCCCGAATATCACTTGATACCTTTTTCTCCAAACGTGTTTCCCCGAAGCTGTATGAGAAGAGAGGTATAACACTGTGAGTGGAATGCAACATCACAAAGCAGTTCTTCAGAAGCTTCTCTCCAGTTTCTATCCAAACATATTTCCTTTTTATCGGAGGGTATTTCTTTTTCAGCATATTCTTGAGAGCATTCCCAAATGTCCTTTCTCAGGTTCCACAGAAACAGTGATTTCAAAGTGCTCGATGCAAAGAATGGTTTAACTCAATGAGAGGAATACACACATCACAAAGCAGTTTCTCAGAAAGCTTCTCTCCAGCTTTTATCTGAAGATATTTCCTCTTTCACCATAGGCCTGAATGTGCTCCCGAATGACCCTTCACGAATCCATCCAAAACGGCGTTTCAAAACTGTGTTATTGAAAAAAGTTTTATCTATGTGAGATGAATAAACATATCTATCACAAAGCAGTTTCACAGAAAGCTTCTTTCCAGTTTTTGCCTGAGGATATTTCCTTTTTCACCATAGCTGTACATATAGTCCCAAATATCCGTTGGTAGCTTTTTATCCAAAAAAGAATCCCCAATCCTCTATGAGAAGAAAGGTATAACTCTGTGAGTGGAATGCAAACGTCACAAAGCAGCTCCTCGGAAATCTTCTCTCCAGTTTCTATCTGTAGATATTTCCACTTTAACCATAAATCTTAAAGCGCTCCTGCATATCCCTTCGCAGACTAAACACAGTGTTAGAATACTGCTCTAAGATCAGAGAAGCTTAACTGTGCAAGTGGAATTAACATGACACAGAGCAGTTTCACAGAAAGCTTCCTTCTGCTTTTTATCAGAGTGTATTTCTTTTAAAGCATATTCTAAAGAGTGTTCCCAAATGTCCTTTCTCAGAATCCACAGAAACGTTGATTTCAAACTGCTCAATACAAAGGATGATTTAACTCTATGAGATGAATACACACATCACAAAACATTTGCTCATAAAGCTTCTCTCCAGTTTTCAACGGAAGACATTTCCTTTCACACCACAGGCCTCTGGGCGCCACTAAATATCCCTTCACAGATTTCTCAAAGACAGAGTTTCCAAAGTGGGCAATGTACAGTAAGCTTTAACTCTGTGAAAAGAATGTACATATCAGAGACCAGATTCTTGGAAAGCTTCTTTCTGGATTTCATTGGAGGGTAATTCGCTTTTCACAATAGTCTTCAATGCACTCCGAAATATCACTTTTCGGTTTTACAGGAAACCTGTTCAAACACTTACTTATGAGAAAAGAGGTATAACTCCCAGATTTAAATGCACACATCACAAAGCAGTTCTCAGAAACCTTCTTTCCGGTTTTTATCTGTAGAGATTTCCATTTTCATCATAGTCCTGGATATGCTCCCGAATGTCCCTTTGCAGTTCCATCCATGACGGAGTTTCCAAGCTATGTAATGTAAAGAAAGCTTTATCTATGTGAGATGAATAAACATAGCAAAAAGCAGATTCACAGAAACCTTCTTTGCAGTTTTTATCTGAAGATATTTGCTTTTCACCATAGTCTTGAATGTGCTCCCGAATGTCTCCTCGTGGATCCATCCATTACAGAGTTTCCAAGTTGGAAAACGTAAAGTAAGCTTTATCTATGTGAGATGAATACACATATCAGAGAGCAGTTTTACAGAAAGTTTCTTTCCAGTTTTTGTCTGAGGCTATTTCCCTTTTCACCATTGGCGTCAATATGCACCTGAATATACCTTGATACCTTCTTCTCCAAAAGGGTTTCCCCGATGCTGTATGATATGAGAGGTACAAAACTATGAGTGAAATGCACACGTCAAAAAGTAGTTCCTCGAAAAATTTCTCTCCAGTTTCTATCTGAGTATATTTCCTTTTTCACAATTGGCCTGAATGAGCTCCTGAATGTCCCTTCGTGGATCATTCCATGACAGAGTTTCCAAACTACATAATATAGAGAAAGTTGTATCTATGTGAGATGAATAAACATACCTATCACAAAGCAGTTTCACAGAAAGTGTCTATATTCACCCAGATATCCCTTGGTAGCTTATTCTTCAAAAGGATTTCCCCAATGCTGTGTGAGAAAAGAAGAGAAGAATGATACTGTAGATGGAATGCACACGTCACAAAGCATCTCCTCAGAAAGCATCTCTCCAGTTTCTATCTGAAGATATTTCCGTTTTCACAATAAGCCTCAAAGTACTCCTGAATATCCCTTCACAGACTAAAGGAAAACAGTGTAAGAATACTGCTTAATGAGAAGAGAAGCTGAACTGTGTGAGTGGAATTCACATGATACAGAGCAGTCTCACAGTAAGCTTCCTTCTGCTTTTTATCTGAGGGTATTTCTTTTTCAGCATATTCTAAAGAGCGTTCCCAAAGGTCTTTCCTCATATTCCACAAAAACAGTGATTTCAAACTCTTCAATCCAAAGAATGATTTAACTCTATGAGAATAATATACACATCACAAAACAGCTGCTCAGAAAGCTTCTATCCAGTTTTCAATGGAAGACGTTTCCTTGCTCGCCACAGGCCTCCGGTAGCCACTTAACATCCCTTTGCAGAATCCACAAAGACAGACTTTTCATTCTGGGAAATGTAGAGCAAGCTTTAACTCTCTGAAATGAATGCACATGTCAGAGAGCAGTTTCTTGGAATGCTTCCTTCTGGGTTTTATTTCAGGATATTTTACTTTTCACCATCATCGTCAATGCGCTCCAAAATACCACTTTCTCGGTTTTACAGGCCTTATGAGAACACAGCCTTATGAGAAAAGTGGTATAGCTCCCTGAGTGGAATGCACACATCAAAATGCAGTTTCTCAGAAAGCTCCTCACTGGTTTTCATCTAAATATACTTTCTTTTTCACCACAGACCTCAATGTGCTTCTGAATGTCCCTTTGCGGATCAGTCCATGACAGAGTTTTCAAGCTGCACAATGTAAACAAAGCTTTATCTATGTGAGATGAATAAACATAGCAAAAACTAGATTCACACAATGCTTCTTTCCAGTTTTTATCTGAAGATATTTTCTTTTTCACCAGAGTCCTGAATGTGCTCCCGAATGTCCCTTCTGGATCAGTCCATGACTTAGTTTCCAAGCTGTGTAATATGAAAAAGCTTTATGTATGTGAGATTAATATGCAGAGCAAAAAGCAGGTTCACGGAAAGCTTCTTCGCCGTTTTTATGTGATGATATTTCCATTTTTAACCTAGTCCTGAATGTTTTCCTGAATGTCCCTTCGCGGATCCATCCATGACAGAGTTTCCAGGCTGCGAAATGTAAAGAAAGCTTTATCTATGTGAGATGAATACACATAGCCTAGAGCAGTTTTACAGAAAGCTTTTTTTCTCTTTTAGTCTGAGGCTATTTCCCTTTTCACCATAGACATCAATATGCTCCTGAATATACCTTGATACCTTTTTCTCCTAAAGGGCTTCCCCGATGCCGTATGTGAACAGAAGTATAACATTGTGAGTGGAATGCACACGTCAGAAAGCAGCTCCTCAGAAAGCTTCTCTCCAGTTTCTGTCTGAACATATTTCATTTTTCAATAGAAGCCTCAAAGCACTCCTCAATATCCCTTCGCATGCTAAAGAAAATAGTGTTAGAAACAGCTCAAAGAAAAGAGAAGCTTAACTGACCGAGAGGAATTCACACCACACATAGCATTTTCACAGAGAGCTTCCCTCTGGTTTTTATTTGAGGGTGTTTCTTTTTCAGCATAATCTTAATAGTGTTCCCAAATGTCCTTTCTCAGGTTCCACAGAAACAGTGATTTCAAACTGGTCAATCCTAAGAATGATTTAACTCTATGAGATGAATACACAAGTCACAAAGCATTTGCTCAGTAAGTTTCTCCCCAGTTTTCAACGGAAGACATTCCTTACTCACCACAGGCCTCCGGGTGCCACTAAATATCCCTTTGCAGTTCCTCAAAGACAGAGTTTCCAAACTGGGTAATGTAGATCAAGCTATAACGCTGTGAAGTGAATGCACATATCAGAGAGTAGTTTCTTGGAACGCTTCCTTTTGGGTGTTATTTAAGGATAGTTCACTTTTTGCCATAGTCTTCAATGCGCTCTGAAATATAACTTTTTCGGTTTTACATGAACAGTGTTCAAACACTGCCTTTTGAGATAGAGGTATAACTCCATGAGTAGAATGCACACATCATAAAGCAGTTTCTCAGAAAGCTTCCCTCCAGTTCTTATCTGAAGTTATTTTCTTTTTCACCATAGTCCTGAATGTGCACCCAAATGACCCTTCACGGATCCTGCCATGATGGAGTTTCCAAGCTGCGTAATGTAAAGAAAGCTTTATCTATCTGACATGAATAAACACAGCAAAAATCAGAAATACAGAAAGCTTCTTTCCAGTTTTTATCTGAACATATTTCCTTTTTCATCATTGGCCTGAATGTGCTCCCGAATATCCCTTCGCGGATCCGTCCATGACAGAGTTACCAAACTGCATAATATAAAGACAGTTTTATCCATCTGAGTTGAATAAACATTTCTATCACAAAACCGTTTTACAGAAAGTTTCTTTCCAATTTTGCCTGAGGACATTTCCTTTTTCACCATAGCCATCTGTATACTCCCGAATTTCCCTTGGTAGATTTTTCTCCAAAAGGGATTCCCCATTCCTCTTTGAGAAGAAAGGTGTAACTCTGAGTGGGATGCAAATGTCACGAAACAGCTCCTCGGAAAGCTTCTCTACAGTTTCCATCTGAAGATATTTCCGTTTCACCTTGAGCATCAAAGCATTCCCGAATATCACTTTACAGACAAAACAATAATAGTATTATAATAATGCTCAATGAAAAGAGAAGCTTAACTATGTGAGAGGAATTCACACAGAACAGAGCTGTTTTACAGAAAATTTCCTTCTGGTTTGTATCTGAATGTATTCATTTTTTCAGCATATTCTAAAGAGTGTTCCCAAATGTCCTTCGTCAGGTTTCACTGAAACAGTGATTTCAAACAGCTCAATTCAAAGAATGATGTAACTTTATGAGATGAATAAACACATCACAAAACTGTTGCTCAGAAATCTTTTCTCCAGTTTTCAATGGAAGACACTTCCTTGCTCACCACAGGCTTCCGGTCGCCATTTAATAGCCCTTAACATATTCTTCAAAGCCAGAGTTTCCAAACTGGGAAATGTAGAGTAAGCTTTAACTCTGTTAAATGAATGCACATATCAGAGATTAGTTTCTTGGAACTCTTCTTTCTGGCTGTTATTTGAAGACATTTCACTTTTCACCATAGTCTTCAAGGCACTCCGAAATATCACTTTGTCAGTTTTACATGAACAGTGTTTAAACACTACCTTATGAGGAAAGAGGTATAACTCCCTGAGTGGAATCCACACATTACAAAGCAGTTTCTCAGAAAACTTCTCTCCAGTTTTTATCTGAAGAGATTACCTGTTTCACCATAGTCCTGTATTACCTCCTGAATGTCCCTTTGTGGATCCATCCATGACAGAGTTACCATGCTGAGTAATGTAAATCAAACTTCATCATCATGAGATGAATAAACATAACAAAAGCAGATTCACAGAAACCTTCTTTCCAGTTTTTATCTGAAGATATTTCCTATTTCACCATAGTCCTGAATGTGCTATCGAATGTCCCTTAGTGCATCCATCCAAGACAGAGTTTCCAAGCTGCGTAATGTAAAGAAAACTATATCAATGTGAGATTAATACACATATCACAGAGCTGTTTCATAGAAAGCTTCTTTCCAGTTTTTGTCCGAGGTTATTTCCCTTTTCACCAAAGACACCAACATGCTCCTGAATATCACTTGGGACCTCTTACTTCAAAAGGGTTTCTCCTATGCTGTATGAGAAGAGAGGTAAAACACTGTGAGTGGAATGCACACGTCACAAAGCAGTTCCTCGGAAAGCGTCTCTCCCGTTTCCATCTCAACATATTTGGTTTTTCACTGTAAGCCTCAAAGCACTCCCGAATACCCCTTCACAAGCTAAACATAAACAGGAATAGAAAACTGTTCAATGAAAAGAGACTATTAGCTGAGCGAGAGGAATTAAGACGACACAGAGCAGTTTCACAGAAAGTTTCCTTCTGGGTTTTGCCTGAGGATGTTTCTTTCTCCATATTCTAAGGAGCATTCCCAAATGTCCTTCCTCAGATTCCACAAAAACAGTAATTTCAAACTGCACAACCAAAAGAATGGTTTAATTCTATGAGACGAAGGCACACATCACAAAGAAGTTGCTCAGAAAGCTTCTCTCCAGTTTTCATTGGAAGACGTTTCCTTGCCCATCACAAGCCTCTGGGTGCCCCTTAATATCCCCTCACAGATTCCAAAAAGACAGAGTTTCCAGCTCGGCAACGTAGAGTAAGCTCTACCTGTGTGAAATGAATACACATATCAGAGAACAGTTTCTTGGAACGCTTCTCTCTGGGTTTTATTTGAGGATATTTCACTTTTCGCCATAGTCTTCTGTGTGCTCTGAAATGTCACTTTTTCGGTTTTACATGAATGGTGTTCAAACACTGCCTTATGAGAAAAGATATAACGCCCTGAGTGGAATGCACAGAAAACAAAGCAGTTTCTCAGAAAGCTTCTCTCCAGTTTTTATCTGAAGATATTTCCTATTTCACCATAGGCCTGAATGTGCTCCCGAATGTCCCTTCGTGAATATGTCAATGACGGAGTTACAATACTGCGTAATAGAAAGAAAGTTTTATGTATGTTAGATGAATAAACATATCTCTCACAAAGCAGTTTCACAGAAAGCTTCTTTCCAGTTTTTGTCTGAGGATATTTCCTTTTTCAACATAGCCATCCATATACTCCCGAATGTCCCTTGGTAGCTTTTTCTCCAAAAGGGATTCCCCAATCCTCTATGAGAAGAAAAGTTTAACTCTGTGAGTGAAATACACACGTCACAAAGCAGCTCCTCGGAAATGTCTCCTGTGTCTATCTGAAGATATTTCCATTTTCACCATAAGCCTCAAAGCACTCCCGTGTATCGCTTAGCTGACTAAACTAAAACTGTGTTAGAATACTGAACAATGAAAACAGAAGCTTAACTGTGCAAGTGGAATTCACATGACCCAGAGTAGTTTCACTGAAATCTTCCTTCTGGTTTTTAACGCAGTGTATTTCTTTTTCAGCATATTCTTAAGAGCGTTCCCAAATGTCCTTTCTCAGGTTCCACAGAAAGAGTGATTTCAAACTGCTCAATCCTAAAAATGATTTAACTCTCTGAGATGAATACACACATCACAAAGCAGTTGCTCAAAAAGCTTCTGTCCAGTTTTCAACAGAAGACATATCCATGCTCGCCACAGGCCTCCGGTTGCCACTAAATATCCCTTCTCAGAAATCTCAAAGACAGAGTTACCAAACTGGGCAGCATAGAGTAACCTTTACCTCTCTGGAATGAATGCACATATCAGAGAACAGTTTCCTGGAATGCTTCTTTCTGGGTTTTAATTCAGGATATTTCACTTTTCTCCATAGCCTTCCTTGCACTCCGAAATATTACATTTTTGGTTTTACAGGAACAGTGTTCAAACACTACCTTATGAGAAAAGAGGTAAAACTCCCTGAGTGGAATTCACACATCACAAAGAAGTTTCTCAGAAAGCTTCTCTCCAGTTTTTATCTGAAGAGATCTCTTTTTTCCACGTAGGCCTGAATATGCTCCAGAATGTCTCTTCACGTATCCATCTATGATGGAGTTACCAAACTGCGTAATGTAAGGAAAGTTTTATCTATGTGAGATGAATAAATATATCTATCTGAAGGCAGTTTCACAGAAATCTTCTTTCCAGTTTTTGTCTGAGGATATTTCCTTTTTCACCACAGCTGTCCATATACTACCGAATATCCCCTGTAGCTTTTTCTCCAAAAGGGATTCCCTAATCGTCTATGAGAAAAAAGGTATAATTCTGTGAGGGGAATGCACACATCACCAAGCAGTTTCTCAGAAAGCTTCTCTCCAGTTGTTATCTGACGATATTTCCTTTTTCACCATAAGCCCGTATGTGATCCCGAATATCCCTTCGCGGATGCATCCATTACGGAATTTCCAAGCTACCTCATGTAAAGAAAGTTTTATCTATGTGAGATGAATAAACATAGCAAAAAGCAGATTCACAAAAAGCTTCCTTCCAGTTTTTATCTGAAGATATTTCTCTTTTCACCATAGCTTTGAATGTGCTCCCGAATGTCCCCTCTTGGATCCGTCCATGACAGAGGACAGAGTTTCCAAGCTGTGTAAGGTAAATAAAGCTTTATCTATGTGAGATGAATACATATATCAAAGAGCAGTTTCGCAGAACGCTTCTTTCCAGTTTTTATCTGAGGCTGTTTCCCTTTTCACACTAGGCATCAATATGATCCTGAATATCACTTGGTACCTTTTACTCCAAAAGGGTTTCTCCGATGCTGTATGAGAACAGAGGTATAACACTGTGAGTGGAATGCACACTTCACAAAGCAGTTCCTCGGAAAGCTTCTCTCCAGTTTCTGTCTGAACATAATTACTTTTTCACCAAAAGCCTCAATGCGCTCCCGAATATCCTTTCACGCGCTAAACATAAACAGGGTTAGAAAACTGCTCAAAGAAAAGAGAGGTTTAACTGAGCAAGAGGAATTAAGACCACACAAAACAGTTTCACAGAAAGCTTCCTTCTGGATTTTACCTGAGGATATTTTTATCTCCATATTCTAAGGAGCATTCCCAAATGCCCTTCCTCAGATTCCACAAAAACAGTGATTTCAAACTGCTTTATCCAAAGAATTGTTTAATTCTATGAGACGAATACACACATCACAAAGTAGTTGCTCAGAAAGCTTCTCTCCAGTTTTCATTGAAAATTCTTTCCTTGCTCACCACAAGCCTCCGGGCACCACTTCATATCCCTTCACAGTTTCCTGAAAGACTGATTTTCCAAACTGGGCAATGTACAGTAAGCTTTAACTCTGTGATATGAATGCACATATCAGAGAGCAGTTTCTTGGAACGCTTCTTTCTGGGTTTCATTTGAGGATATTTCACTTTTTGCCATAGTCTTCAATCCGCTCAGAAATATCACATTTTCGGTTATACAGGAACAGTGTTCAAAAAATGCCTTATGAGAAAAGAGGCAAATCTCCCTGAGTGGAATACATACATCACAAAGAGGTTTCTCTGAAAGCTTCTCCCAAATTTTTTTTCTGAAAATATTTCCTATTTCCCCATAGGCCTGAAAATGCTCCCAAATGTCCCTTCGGAAATCCGCGCATGATGGCGTTTCAAAACTGTGCAATAGAAATAAAGTTTTATCTATGTGAGATGAATAAACATATCTATCACAAAGCAGTTTCACAGAAAGCTTCTTTCCAGTTTTTGTTGAGAATATTTCCTTTTTCACCATGCCTGTCCATATACTCCCAAATGTTCCATGGTAACTTTTTCTTCAAAAGACATTTCCCAATCCTCTATGAGAAGAAAAGTATAACTCTGTTAGTGGAATGCACACGTCACAAAGCAGCTCCTCGGAAATCTTCTCTCCCGTTTCTATCTGAACATATTTCCGTTTTCACAATAAGCCTCAACGCGCTCCCGAGTATCCCTTAGCTGACTAAACTAAAACACTGTTAGAATACTGCTCAATGAAAACAGAAGCTTAACTGTGCGAGTGGAATTCACAGGACACAGAGAAGTTTCACAGAAAGCTTCCTTCTGGTTTTTATCAGAGGGTATTTACTTTTCAGCATATTCTTAAGAACATTCCCAAATGCCCTTTCTCAGGTTCCACACAAAGAGTGATTTGAAACTACTGAATCCAAAGAATGATTTAACTCTATGAGATGAATACAACATCACAAAGCAGTTGCTCAGAAAACTTCTCTCCAGTTTTCAATGGAAGACGTTTCCTTGCTCGCCACAGGCCTCCGGTCACCACTTAATATCCCTTTGCAGAATCTTCAAAGACAGACTTTCCAAAATGGGAAATGTAGAGTAAGCTTTAACTCTCTGAAATGAATGCACATGTCAGAGAGCACTTTCTTGGAACACTTCTTTCTGGGTTTTATTTCAGGATATTTCCCTTTTCGCTGTAATTTTCCATGCCTTAGGAATTATTACTTTTTCGGTTTTACAGGAACAGTGTTCAAACACTGCATTATGAGAAAAGAGGTATAACTCCCTGCATGGAATGCACACATCACAAAGCTCTTTCTCAGAAAGCTTCTGCCTAGTTTTTATCTGAAGATATCTCCTATTTCACCGTAGGCCTGATAGTGTTCCCGACCATGCCTTTGCGGATCCATCCATGACAGAGTTTCCAAACTGCTTATTATAAGGAAAGTTTTATCTCTGTGAGTTGAATAAACATATCTAAGACACAGCACTTTCACAGAAATCTTTCCGGTTTTTGTCTGAGGATATTTCCTTTTTCACCACAGCCATCCCTATACTCCCAAATGTCCCTTGGTATCTTTTTCACCAAAAGGGATTCCCCAATCCTCTATGAGAAGAAAGGTATAATTCTGTGAGTGGAATGTACACGTCACAAAGCAGCTCCTGGAAAATTCTCTCTCCAGTTTCTATCTGAAGGTATTTCCGTTTTCACCATAAGTCTCAAAGCGCTCCCAAATATCAATTCGCAGACTAAACAAAAACAGTGTTAGAATGGTGCTTAATGAAAAGAGAAGCTTAACTGTGGAGCGGAATTCATGCAACACATAGAAGTTTCACAGAAAGCACCTTCTAGTTTCTATCTGAGGTTGTTTCTTTTTCAGCATATTATAAAGAGTGTTCCCAAATGTACTTTCTCAGATTCCACAGAAACAGTGATTTCAAACTGCTCAATCCAAAGAATGATTTAACACTATGAGATGAATACAAACATCACAAAAGAGTTGCTCAGAAAGCTTCTCTGCAATTTTCAATGGAAGACATTTCCTTGCTCGCCACAGGCCTCTGGATGCCAGTTAATACCTCTTCACAGAATCCTCAAAGACAGACTTTCAAAATGAGAATTGTAGAGTAAGCTTTAACTCTGTGACATGAATGGACATGTCAGAGAGCAGTTTCTTGGAATGCTTCTTTCTGAGATTTATTTGAAGACATTTCACTTTTCGCCATAGTCTTCAATGTGCTCTGAATATCACTTTTTTAGTTTTACAGGAACAGAGTTCAAACAGTGCCTTTTTAGAAGAAAGGTATAACTCCCTGAGGGGAATGCATACATCACCAAGCAGTTTCTCAGAAATCTTCTCTCCAGTGTTTATCTGATGCTATTTTCTTTTACACCATAGGCCTGAATGTGATCCTGAATATCGCTCCACGGATCCATCCATGATGGAGTTTCCAAGCTGCGTAATGTAAGGGAAGCTTTATATTTCTGAGATGAATACACATATCACAGAGCAGTTTCATAGAAAGCTTCTTTCCAGTTTTCGTCTGAGGTTATTTCCGTTTTCACCATAGTCATCAACATGCTCCCGAATATCACTTGTTATCTTTTTCTCCAAAAGGGTTTCCCCGATGCTGTATGAGAAGAGCGGTATAATACTCTGAGTGGAATGCACACGTCACAACGCAGTTCCTTGAAAAGCTTCTCTCCAGTTTCGGTCTGAACATATTTCCTTTTTCACCGTAAGCCTCAAAGTGCTCCCAAGTATCCCTTAGCTGACTAAGCTAAAACTACTACTCAATGAAAACTCAATGAAAACAGAAACTTAACTGTGTGAGTGGAATTCACAAGACACAGAGAAGTTTCACAGAAAGCTTCTTTCTGATTTTTATCATAGGGTATTTCTTTTTCAGCATATTTGTAAGCACGTTCTCAAATGTCCTTTCTCAGGTTCAACAGAAAGAGTGATTTCAAACTGCTCAATTCAAAGAATGATTTAACTCTATGAGATGAATACACAAATCACAAAGCAGTTGCTCAGAAAGCTTCTTTCCAGTTTTCAATGGAAGAGATATCCTTGCTCACCACAGGCCGCCAGTCACCACTTAATATCCCTTTGCAGAATCCTCAAAGACAGACTTTGCAAACTGGGAAATGTAGAGAACGCTTTAACTCTCTGAAATGTATGCACTTGTCAGAGAGCAGTTTCTTGGAATGCTCCATTCTGTGTTTTATTTCAGGATATTTCACTTTCCTCCATAGTCTTGTATGTGCTCCGAAATATTACTTTTTCGGTTTTACAGGAACAGCATTCAAGCACTGCCTTAGGAGAAAAGAGGTATAACTCCCAGAGTGGAAAGCACACATCACAAATCAGTTTCTCAGAAAGCTTCTATCCAGTTTTTTTCTGTAGAGATCTCCTTTCTCACCATAAGCCTGAATGTGCTCCCGAATGCTCCTTCGCAGATCTGTCCATGATGGAGTTTCCAAACTGCATAATATGAAGAAAATTTTATCTATGTGGGATGAATAAAAATATCTATCACAAAGCAGTTTCATAGAAAATTTCTTTCCCGTTTTTGTCTGAAGATATTTCCTTTTTCACCTTAACAATCCCTTTACTCCTGAATGTCCCTTGGTAACTTTTTCTCTAAAAGGGATTCCCCGACCCTCTGTGAGAAGGGTAAAACACGGCGAGTGAAATGCCCACGTCACAAAGTAGCTCCTCAGAAAGCTTCTCTCCAGTTTCTATCTGAAGATATTTCCATTTTCACCATAAGCCTCAAAGCACTCCCTAATATCCCTTCACAGACTAAACAAAAACAGGTTTAGAATACTGCTCAATGAAAAGAGAAGCTTAACTGTGTGAGTGGAATTCACACGACACAGAGCAGTTTCACAGAAGTCTTCCTTCTGGTTTTTAACTGAGGGTATTTCTTTTTCACCATATTCTGAATAGCCTCCCCAAATGTCCTTCCTCTGGTTCCACAGAAACAGTGATTTCAAACTGCTCAATCCAAAAACGATTTAACTCTAGGAGACTAATACACACATTACAAAGCAGTTACTCAGAAAGCTTATCTCCAGTTTTAATCAGAAGACACTTCCTTGCACACTACAGGCTCTCTGGCGCCACTTAATATCCCTTTGCAGATTCCTCAAAGACAGAGTTTCCGAAATGGGCAATGTAGAGAAAGCTTTAACTCTTTGAAATAAAAGCATATGTCAGACAGCAGTTTCTTGGAATGTTTCTTGCTGGGTTTTATATGCAGATCTTTTACCTTTCCCAATAGTCTTCAATGTGCTCCAAATTATCACTTTTTCGGTTTTACATAAAACACTGTCTTATGAGAAAAGATATATAACTCCCTGAGTGGAATGCACACATCACAAAGCATTTTCTCAGAAAGCTTCTCTCCAGTTTTTATGTGAAGATATTTTCTTTTTCAACATAAGCCTGAATGTGCTACCAAATGTCCCATCTAGGATCCATCCATGAAGGAGTTTCCAAATTGCATAATATAAAAAAAGTTTTATCTTTGTGAGATGAATAAATATATCTATCACAAAGCGGTTTCACAGAAAGCTTCTTTCCAGTATTCATCTGAGGATATTTCCTTTTTCAAAATAGCCGTCCATATATTCCTGACTGTCCCTTAGTAGCTTTTTCTCCAAAAGGGATTCCCCAGTCCTCTATGAGAAGAAAGGTATAACTCTGTGAGTGGAATGCACATGTCCTAAAGCAGTTCTTCGGAAAGCTTCTCTCCAGTTTCTATCTGAACTTATTTCCTTTTCCACCATAAGTCTCTATGGACTCCCAATTATCCCTTCACACGCTAAACATAAACAGTGTTAGAAAACTGTTCAATGAAAGAAAAGCTTAACTGAGTGAGAGGAATTCACACGACACATAGCAATTTCACAGAAAGCTTCGTTCTGGTTTTTATCCAAGGATATTTCTTTCTCCATATTCTAAAAAGTGTTCCCAAATGTCCTTCCTCAGATTCCACAGAAACAGTGATTTCCAACTGCTCCATGCAAAGAATGATTTAACTCTATGAGATGAATAAACACGTCACAAAGCAGTTGCTCAAAAAGCTCCCCTTCATTTTTCAACAGAAGACATTTCCTTGCTCACCACAGGGCTCTGTGTGCCACTTAATATCACTTCACAGATTCCTCAAAGACAGAGTTCACAACCTGGGCAATATGGAGTAAGAATTAACACTGTCAGATGAATTCACATATCAGAAAGCAGTTTCTTGGAATGCTTCTTGCTGGGTTTCATTTGAGGATAGTTGAATTTTCGCCATAGTCTTCAATTTGCTCCGAAATATCACTTTTTCAGTTTTACAGGAACCGTGTTCAAACGCTGTCTTATGAG
Source organism: Macaca thibetana thibetana (assembly GCF_024542745.1). NCBI lineage: Eukaryota > Metazoa > Chordata > Mammalia > Primates > Cercopithecidae > Macaca > Macaca thibetana. The sequence continues at coordinate 183,657,734 of NC_065580.1, read as the reverse complement.
AAAAGAGGTATAACTCCCTGAGTGAAATGCTACATGACAAAGCAGTTTCTCAGAAAGCTTCTCTTCGGTTTTTAACTGAAGATATTTCCTTTTTCACCATAGGTCTGAATGTGCTTACGAATGTCCCTCGTGGTTCCATCCATGATGGAGTTTCCAAACTGCGTAATGTAAAGAAAGCTTTATCTATGTCAGTTGAATAAACATAGCAAAAAGTAGATTCACAGAAAGCTGCTTTCCAGTTTTTATCTGAAGATATTTCCTTTTTCACCATGGTCCTGTATGTGCTCCTGAATGTCCCTTTGTGGATCCGTCCATGACACAGTTTGCAGGCTGTGCAAAGTAAAGAAAGCTTTATCTATGCGATGAATACACATAGCACAGAGCAGTTTCACAGACATCTTCTTTCCAGTTTTTCTCTGCAGCCATTTCCCTTTTCACCATATTCGTCAATATGCTCCCCAATATCCCCTGGTATCTTTTTGTCCAAAAGGGTTTCCCCTATGCCATATGAGAAGAGAGGTATAACACTGTGAGTGGAATGCACACACCATAAAGCAGTTTCTTGGAAAACTTCTCTCCAGTTTCTATCTGATCATGTTTCCTTTTTCACCATAAGCCTCAAGGCGATCACAAATATCCCTTTACACACTAAACATAAACAGTGTTAGAAAACTACTCAATGAACAGAGAAGCTTAAATGAGCAAGAGGAATTCATATGACACATAGCAGTTTCACAAAAAACTTCCTTCTGGTTTTTATGTGAGGATATTTCTTTTTCCATATTGTAAAGAGAATTCCCAAATGTCCTTTCTCAGATTCAAGAGAAACAGTATTTTCAAACTGTTCAATCCAAAATTGGCTTAATTCTATGAGATGAATACACACGTAGAAAGCAGTTGCTCAGAAAGCTTCTCTCCAGTTTTCATCAGAAGATATGTTGCTCACCACAGGCCTCCGGGTGCCACTAAATATCCCTTCAAATATTTCTCAAAGACAGAGTTTCCAAACCAGGCCATGTAGAGTTAGCTTTAACTCTGTGAAATGAATGCACGTGTCAGAGAGCAGTTTCTTTGAACGTTTATCTCTGGGTTTTATTTGAGGATATTTCATTTTTCCACATAGTCTTCAAAGTGCTCCGATATATCACTTTTTTGGTATTACAGGAACAATGTTCAATCCCTGCCATATGAGAAAAGAGGTATAACTCCCTGAGTAGAATGCACACATCACAAAGCAGTTTCTCAGAAAACTTCTCTCCAGTTTTTATCTGAAGATATTTCCTATTTCACCATAGGCCTGAATGTGCTCCCGAATGTCCCTTTGTGGATTCGTCCATGACAGAGTTTCCAAACTGCATAATGTAAAGAAAGCTTTATCTATGTGACATGAATAAACATAGAAAAGAGTAGATTCACAGATATTTTCCTTCCAGCATTTGTCTGAGTATATTTCTTTTTTCACCATAGCCGTCCATGTACTCCTGAATGTCCCTTGATAGCTTTTTCTCCAAAAGGAATTCCCCAATCCTTTATGAGAAGAGAGGTATAACACTGTGGGTGAAATGTACAGGTCACAAAGCAATTCCCCGGAAAGCCTCTCTGCAGTTTCTATCTGAACATATTTCGTTTTTCACTGTAAGCCTCAAAGCACTCCCGAATATCCCTTCACACACTAAATATAAACACTGTTTGAAAAGTGCTCAATGAAAAGAGAAGCTTAACTGAGCAAGAGAAATTCACACGACACATAGCAGTTTCACAGAAAGCTTCCCTCTGGTTTTTATCTGAGGATATTTCTTTTTCCATATTCTAAAAACGTTCCCAAATATCCTTCCTCAGATTCCACAGACACAGTGATTTCAAACTGCTTCATCCAAAGGATGATTTAACTCTATGAGATGAAAACACATGTCGCAAAGCAGTTGCTCAGAAAGCTTCTCTCCAGTTTTCAACAGAAGACATTTCCTTGCTCAACACAGGCCTCCGGGCACCACTTAATATAACTTCGCAGATTTTTCAAAGACAGAGTTTCCAAACTGGGCAATGTAGAATAAGCTTTAACTCTGTGAAGTGAATGCCCATATCAGTGAGCAGTTTCCTGGAACGCCTCTTTTTGTGTTTTATTTGAGGACAGATCACTTTTCCCCGTAGTCTTCAATGCACTCTGAGATATAACTTTTTTGGTTTTACAGGAACAGTGTTCAAACACTTCCTTATGAGAAAAGACGTAAAATTCCCTGAGTGGAATGCACACATCACAAAGCAGTTTCTCAGAAAACTTCTCTCCAGTTTTCATCTGTAAATATTTCCTTTTTCACCATAGGTCTAAATGTGCACCCGAATGTCCCTTCATGGTTCCGTCCATGACAGAGTTTCTAAGCTTCATAATATAAAGAAAGCTTTATCTATGTGAGATGAATAACATAGCAAAAAAGCAGATTCACAGAAAGCTTCTTTCCAGTTTTTATCTGAAGATATTTCCTTTTTCACCATAGTCCAGAATGTACTCCTGAATGTAGCTTCACGAATCCGTCCATAATGGAATTTGCAAGCTGTGTAATGTAAAACAAGCTTTCTCTAAGTGAGATGAATACACATGTCACAGAGCAGTTTCACAGAAAGCTTCTTTCCTGTTTTTGTCTGAGACTATTTCCCTTTTCACCATATTCGTCAATATGCTCCCCAATATCCCTTGGTACCTTTTTGTCCAAAAGGTTTTCCCCGATGCTGTATGAGAAAAGAGGTATAACACTGGGAGTGGAATGCACACATCACAAAGCAGTTCCTCGGAAAGTTTCTCTCCAGATTCTATCTGAACATATTTCCTTTTTCACCGTAAGCCTCAAAGCGCTCCAGAATATCCCTTAGCACACTAAACCTAAACTGTGTTTGAAAACCCCTCAATGAAAACAAAAGCTTAACTGAGGGAGGAATTCACAAGACACACAGCATTTTCACAGAAAGCTCCCTTCTGGTTTTTATCTGAGGATATGTATTTCCCCATATTCTACAGTGCATTTCCAATGTCCTTCCTCAGATTCCACAGAAGCAGTGATTTCAAACTGCTCTATCCAAAGAATGGTTTACCTCTATGAGATGAATACACATATCACAAAGTAGCTGCTCAGAAAGCTTTTCTCCCGTTTTCATTGGAAGATAATTCCTTCCTCACCGCAGGCCTCAGGCTTCACTAAATATCCCTTTGCAGATTCCTCAAAGACAGAATTACCAAGCTGGACAATGTAGGTAAGCTTTAACTCTGTGAAAGGAATGCACATATCAGAGAGCAGTTTCTTGGAATGCTTCTGTCTGGGTTTTATTTGAGGATATTTCATTTTTCACAATAGTCTTCAATGATCTCCGAAATATTACTTTTTCGGTTTTACAGGAACGGTGTTCAAACACTTCCTTATGAGAAAAGAGGTATAACTCCCTGAATGGAATGCTCACATCACACAGCAATTTCTAAGAAAACTTCTCTCAATTTTTTATCTGATGATATTTCCTTTTTCACCATGAGCCTGAATGTGTTCCCGGATGTCCCTTCGCCGATCCCTCCATGACGGAGATTCCAAACTGCGTAACATAAAGAAAGTTTTATCTATGTGAGATGGATAAACATATCTTTCACAAAGCAGTTTCACGGAAAGCTTCTTGCCAGTTTTTGGCTGAGGATATTTCCTTTTTCACCATAGTCATCCATATACTCCCGAATGTCCCTCGGTAGCATTTTCTCCAAAAGGGAGTCCCCAATCCTCTATGAGAAAAAGGTATAATGCTGAGAGTGGAATGCATAAGTCACAAAGCAGCTCCTCGGAAAGCTTCTCTTCAGTTTCTATCTGAGATATTTCCATTTTCACCATAAGCCTCAAAGACCTCCCGAATATCACTTTGCAGACTAAACACAGTGTTAGAATACTGCTCAATGAAAAGAGGAGCTTAAATGTATGAGTGGAATTCACATGACTGAGAGCAGTTTCACAGAAAGCTTTCTTCTGGTTTTTATCTGAGGGTATTTGTTTTTCAGCATATGCTAAAGACCGTTCCCAAATGGCCTTTCTCAGGTTCCACGGAAAGAGTGATTTCAAACTGCTTAATGCAAAGAATGATTTAACCCTATGAGTCGAATACACACATCACAAAGCAGTTGCTCAGAAAGCTTCTCTCCAGTTTTCATAGGAAGACATTTCCTTGCTCACCACAGACCTCTGGGCAACACTAAATATCCCTTCTCAGATTCCTCAAAAGCAGTTCCCAAACTGGGCAATGTAGAGTAAGATTTAACTCTGTGAAATGAATTCACATATTAGAGAGTAGTTTCTTGGAATGCTTCTTTATGGGTTTTCACTTTTCACTTTTTGCCATAGTCTTCACAGGAACCATGTTCAAACACTGCTTTATGAGAAAAGAGTTAGGACTCCCTGAGTGGAATGCATAGATCACAAAGCAGTTTCTCAGAAAGTTTCTCTCCAGTTTTTATCTGAAGAGAATTTCTTTCTCACCCTAGGCCTGAATGTGCTCCCTAATGTCCTGTCGCAGATCCATCCATGGTGGAATTTCCAAACTGCGTAATATACAGAAAGTTTTATCTATGTGAGATGAATAAACATATATCACAAAGCAGTTTCATAGAAAGCTTCTTTCCAGTTTTTGTCTGAAGATATTTCCAATTTCACCATAACCATCCATATACTCCCGAGTGACCCTTAGTAGCTTCTTCTCCAAGAGAGATTCCCCAATCCTCTAAGGGAAGAAAAGTATAACTCTGTGAGTGGAATGCATATGTTACAATACAGCTCCTCAGAAATCTTCTCTCCAGTTTCTGTCTGAAGATATTTCCTTTTTCTCCGCAACCCGCAGAGCGCTCCCAAATATCCCTTCGCAGACTACACTAAAACAGTGTTAGAATACTGTGCAATGACAAGAGAAGCTTAACTGTATGAGCAGCATTCACGTGACAGAGAGCAGTTTCACAGAAACCTTCCTTCTCCTTTCTATCTGTGGTTATTTCTTTTTCAGGATATTCTAAAGAGCGTTCCCAAATGTCCTTTCTCAGATTCCACAGAAACAGTGATTTCAAACTGCTCAATCCAAAGAATGATTTAACTCTATGAGATGAATACAGACATCAAAAAAGAGTTGCTCAGAAAGCTTCTCTCCAATATTCAATGGAAGACATTTCCTTGCTCGTCACAGGCCTGCTGTTGCCACTTAATATCCCTTCGCAGAATCCTCAATGACAGACTCTCCAAACTGGGAAAAGTAGAGTAAGCTTTCACTCTGTGAAATGAATGGACAGGTCAGAGAGCAGTTTCTTGGAATGCATCTTTCTGGGTTTTATTTGACAACATTACACTTCTCGTAGTAATCTTCAACCTGCTCCAAATATCACTTTTTTAGTTTAACAGGAACAGTGTTCAAACCGTGTCTTATGAGAAGAAAGGTTTATCCCTGAGTGGAATGCAAATATCCCAAACCAGTTTCTCAGAAAGCTTCTCTCCAGTTTTTATCTGATGATATTTCCTGTTTCACCATAGCCGTCCATATACACCCGAATGTCCCTTGGTATCTTTTTCTCCAAAAGGAATTCCCCAATCCTGTATTAAAAGACAGGTATAACACTGCGAGTGAAATGCACAGGTCACAAAGCAGTTCCTCAGAAAGCCTCTCTCCAGGTTCTATTCGAACATATTTCCTTTTGCACCATAAGCCTCAAAGCACTCATGAATATCCCTTCACACGCTAAACATAAACATTGTTAGAAAAGTGCTCAATGAAAGGAGAAGCTTAACAGAGTGAAAGGAATTCATGTGACATATAGCAGTTTCACAGAAAGCTTCCTTCTGTTTTTTATCAGAGGATATTTCTTTCTCCCTATTCTAAAGAGCGTTCCCAAATGTCCTTCTTCAGATTCCATAGGAACAGTGATATCAAACTGCTCAATTCAATGAATGATTTAACTCTATGAAATGAATACACAAGTCACAAAGCAGTTGCTCAGAAAGATTCTCTCCAGTTTTCAACGGAAGACATTTCCTTGCTCACCACAGGCCTCCGGGTGCCACTTAATATGACTTCGCAGATTCCTCAAGGACAGTGTTTCCAATATGGGCCATGTAGAATAAGCTTTAACTCTGTGAAGTGAATGCACATATCAGGGAGCAGTTTCTCAGAACGCTTCTTTCTGGGTTTTATTTGAGGACAGTTCACTATTCCCCATAATCTTCAATGCACTAGAGAGTATAACATTTTCAGTTTTACAGGAACAGTGTTCAAACACTGCCTTATGAGAAAGGAGTTATAACACCCTGAGTGGAATGCACACATCACAAAACAGTTTCTCAGAAAATTTCTCTCCAGTATTTTTCTGAAGATATTTCCTTTTTCAAAATTGGCCTGAATGTGCTCCTGAATATCCCTTTGTGGATCCATCCATGATGGAGTTTCCAAGCTGTGTAATGTGAAGAAAGCTTTACCAATGTGAGATGAATAAACATAGCAAAAAGCAGATTCACAGAAAGCTTCTATTCAGTTTTTATTTGAATATATTTCCATTTTCACCATAGCCTTGAATGTGATCCCAAATGTCCCTTCGTGGATATGTCCTTGACAGAGTTTCCAAGCTGCGTCATGTAACAAAAGTGTTATCTATGTGAGATGAATAAACATAACAAGAAGCAGATTCAAAGAAAGCTTCTTTCCAGTTTTTGTCTGAGGCTACTTCTTTTTTCACCATAGGCATAAATATACTCTCGAATATCCCTTGGTATCTTTTTCTCCAAAATGTCTTCCCGATGCTGTATGAGAATAGAGGTATAACACTCTAAGTGGAATGCACACATCACGAAGCAGTTCCTGGGAAAGTCTCTCCATTTTCTATATGAAGATATTTCCTTTTTCACAGTAAGCCTGAAAGCGCTCCCGAATATCCCTTCACACGCTAAACATAAACAGTATGAAAACTGTTCAATGCAAGAGAAGCTTAACTGGGTGAGAAGAATTCATACGACACATAGCAGTGTCACAGAAAGCGTCCTTCTTGTTTTCTGTTGGGGTCCGCGTGTTTCCTAAACAAAGGAATGAACACACAAGACAACACAAGACAAGACAATCATGGCGGCCGCCCCAAGCAGCACACTCTGCTTTATTTTATACACATTTGTGGATTTTTACTACGTCACAAGACACGAGTTGTTTTTATGACACAAGTTGCTTTTATGTCATGAGTTGTTTTTCTGACCTTTACCGAACTTTCTGAGTTCTCAAGATGCTTAAACATTAACAGTTCCCAGAGTCTGCTGTTTGTGGCTGACTCTTTTGTTCTTCGTGTTTGCAGAGAAGAAACGTCCTGCTTTGTTTGCAAGAGCAGGACTTATAGGGAACATCTCATTTGCGAGTATGTAGTCCTCTACATTTTGATCTGAGGTTATTTAGTTCTCCATATTCTAAAGAGCGTTCCCAAATGTCCTTCCTCCGATTTCACAGAAACAGTGATTTCAATCTACTCATTCCAAAGAATGGTTTAACTCTATGAGATGAATCCACACATTGCAAAGCAGTTGCTCAGAAAGCTTCTCTCCAGTTTCCAAAGGAAGACATTTCCTTGCTCAGCACAGACCTCTGGGAGTAACTTAATATCCCTTCAGAGATTCCTAAAAGACAGAGTTTCCAAACTGGGAAATAATAAGCTTTAATTCTGTGAAATGAATGCACGTATCAGAGTGCAGTTTCTTGGAACGCTTCTTTCTGGGTTTTATTTGAGGAGAGTTCTCTTTTCACCATAGTCTTCAAAGCGCTATGAAATATCACATTTTCAGTTTTACAGGAACAGTGATGAAACACTGCCTTATGAGAAAAGAGGTACATCTCTCTGAGTGGAATGCACACATCACAAAGTAGTTTCTCAGAAAGCTTCTCTCCAATATTTATATGAAGAGATTTCCATTTTTGCCATAGGCCTGAAGGTGCTCCCGAATATCCCTTTGTGAATCTGTCCTTGACGGAGTTTAAAAACTGCATTATATAAACAAAGTTTTATCTATGTGAGATGAATAAACATATCTATCACAAAGCAGTTTCCCAGAAAGCCTCTTTCCCATTTTTGTCTGAGGATAATTTCTTTTTCACAATAGCCGTCTATATATACCTGAATGTATCTTGGTAGCTTTTTCTCCAAAAGGAATTCCCCAATCCTCTATAAGAAGAAAGGGATAACTCTGTGATTGGAATTCACACGTCACAAAGCAGCTCCTCAGAAAGCTTCTCTCTGGTGTTTCTGAAAATATTTCCGTTTTCACGATAAGCCTTAAAATGCTCCTGAATATACCTTGGCAGACTAAACACAGTGTTAGAATACTGCTCAATGAAAAGGGAAGCTTAAATGTGTGAGAGGAAATCACATGACCGAGAGCAGTTTCACAGAAAGCTTCCTTCTGGTTTTTATCTGAGGGTATTTCCTTTTCAGCATATCGAAAGACCGCTCCCAATGTCTTTTCTCAGATTCCACAGAAACAGTGATTTCAAACTGCTCAATCCAAAGAATGATTTAACTATATGGGATGAATCCACATATCACAAAGCAGTTGCTCAGAAAGCGTCTCTCCAGTTTTCAATGGAAGATATTTCCTTGCTCACCACAGTCCTCTGGGTGTCATTAAATATCCCTTTGCAGATTCCCCAAAGCCAGATTTTCCAAACTGGGCAATGTAGAGTAAGCTTTTATTCTGTGAAATGAATGCATACATCAGAGAGCAGCTTCTTGGAACGCTTCTTTCTGGGTTTTATTAGAGGATAGTTCAAATTTCGCCATAGTCTTCAATGTGCTCCAAAATATCACTTTTTTGGTTTTACAGGAACAATGTTCAAACACTGCCTTATGAGAAAAGAGGTATAATTCCCTGAGTGGAATGCATACATCACAAAGCAGTTTCTCAGAAAACTTCTCTCCAGTTTTTATCTGAAGATATTTCCATTTTCAATATCCCGAATATCCCTTCGCAGACTAAACACAGTGTGAGAATACTCCTCAATGAAAAGAGAAGCTTAATAGTGTGAGTGGAAATCACATGACTGAGAACAGTTTCACAGAAAGCTTCCTTCTGGTTTTTATCTGAGGGTATTTACTTTTCAGCATATTCTAAAGAGCTTTCCCAAATGTCCTTTCTCAGGTTCCACAGAAACAGTGATTTCAAACTCTTCAATCCAAAGAATGATTTAACTCCATGAGAATAATACACACATCACAAAGCAGCTGCTCAAAAAGCTTCTCTCCAGTTTTCAACAAATGACATTTCCTTACTCACCACAGGCCTCCCGAGCCACATAATATCCCATTGCAGATTCCTCAAAGACAGAGTTTCCAAACTGGGCAATGTAGAGTAAGCTTTAACTCTGTGAAATAAATGCACATATAAGAGAGTATTTTCTTGGAACACTTCTTTCTGGGTATTCTTTGAGTACAGTTCACTTTTTGCCATAGTCTTTAGAGCACTCCAAAAATCACTTTTTCGGTTTCACAGGAACATTGTTCAAACACTGCTTATTGAGGAAAGAGGTATAACTCCCTGAGTGGAATGTACAGATCACAAAGCAGTTTCTCAGAGAGCTTCTCTCCAGTTTTTATCTGAAGATGTCTCCTTTTTCACTGTAGGCCCGAATGTGATCCCGAACATCCCTTCCCAGATCCATCCATCACGGAGTTTCCAAGCCGCATAATGTAAAGAAAGTTTTATCTATGTGAGATGAATAAACATAGCAAAAAGCACATTCACAGAAGCTTCTTTCCAGTTTTTATCTAATGATATTTCCTTTTTCACCATAGTCCTGAATGTGCTCCCAAATGTCCCTTTGTGGATCCATCCATGACAGAGTTTCCAAGCTGTATAATGTAAAGAAAGCTTTATCTATGTGAGATGAACACACATATCACAGAGCAGGTTAATAGAAAGCTTCTTTCCAGTTTTTGTCTGAGGCTATTTCCCTTTTCACCATAAGCATCAACATGCTCCCGAATATCACTTGGTACCTTTTTCTCCAAAAGGGTTTGCCTGATGCTGTATGAGAAGAGAGGTATGACACTGTGAGTGGAATGCACATGTCACAAAGCAGTTCCTTGGAAAGCTTCTCCCCAGTTTCGGTCTGAACATACTTCTTTCTTCACCATAAGCCTCAAAGCACTCCCCTATATCCTTTAACACGCTAAACATAAACAGGGTTAGAAAGCTGCTCAATGAAAAGAGAGGCTCAACTGAGTGAGAGGAATTAAAACAACACAGAGCAATTTTACAGAAAGGTTCATTCTGGATTTTTCCTGAGGATATTTCTTTCTCCATATTCTAAGGAGTGTTCCCAAATGTCATTTCTCAGAGTCCACTAAAACAGTGATTTCAAACTGCTCAATCCAAAGAATGGCTAAACTCTATGAGATGAATGCACACATCACAAAGCAGTTGCTCAGAAAGCTTCTCTCCACTTTTCATCGGAAGACGTTTCCTTGCTCACTCAAGCCTCCGGGCACCACTTAATATCCCTACACAGATTCCTCAAAGACAGAGTTTCCAAACCGAGCAACGTAGAGTAAGCTTTAACTCTGTGAAATGAATGCACATATGAGAGAGCAGTTTCTTGGAATGCTTCTTTCTAGGTTTTATTTGAGGATATTTCACTTTTTGCCATAGTCTTACATGCGCTCCAAAATATCACTTTTTTGGTTTTACAGGAACAGTGTTCAAACACTGCCTCATGAGAAAAGAGGTAAAACTCGCTGAGTGGAATGCACACATCACAAAGCAGTTTCTTAGACGGCTTCTCTCCAGTTTTTATCAAAAGATACCTCCTTTTTCACCATTGGCCTGAAAGTGCTCTGGAATGTCCCTTTGCAAACTTGTCCATGACAGCGTTTCAAAACTGCATAATAGAAATAAAGTTTTATTTATGTGAGATGAAGAAGCATATCTGTCAGAAAGCAGTTTCACAGAAAGCTTCTTTTCAGTTTTTTTCAGGATATTTCCTTTTCCACCATAGCCGTCCGTATACTCCCGAATGTCCCCTGGAAGCGTTTTCTCCAAAAGGGATTCCCCAATCCTCTGTGAAAAGAAAAGTATAACTCTGTGAGTGTAATGCACATGTCACAAAGCAGCTCCTCAGAATGCTTCTCTCCAGTTTCTATCAGAACATATTTCCTTTCCCAAAGTAAGCCTCAAAGCATTCCCGATTATCTCTTCACAAGTCTAACATAAACAGTGTTAGAAAACTGCTCAATGAAAAGAGAAGCTTAACTGTGTGAATGAAATTCACATTATGCAGAGCAGTTTCACACAAAACTTCCTTCTGGTTTTTATCTGAAGGTATTTCTTTTTCAGCATATTCTAAAGAGCATTCCCAAATTTCCTTTCTCAGGTTTCACAGAAACTGATTTCAAACTGCTCAATTCAAGGAAAGACTTAACTCTATGAGACTAATACACACATCACAAAGCAGATACTCAGAATGCGTCTCTCCAGTTTTCAATGGAAGACATTTCCTTGCTCACCACAGGCTTCTGGGAGCCACTTAATATCGTTTTCTCAGATTCCTCAAAGATGGAGTTTCCAAACTGGGCAATGTAGAGTAAGCTTTAACTCTGTGAAATGAATAAACATATCAGACAGCAGTTTCTTGGAATGCTTATTTCTGTGTTTTATTTGGGGATATTTCCCTTTTCGCCGTAGTCCTCAATGCACTCCGAAATATCACTTTTTCCATTTTACAGGAACAGTGTTCATATGCCGCCTTATGAGAAAAGAGGTATAACTCCCTGAATGGAATGCATACATCACGAAGCAGTTTCTCAGAAATTTTTTCTCCGGATTTATCTGCAAATATTTCCATTTTCACCATAGTCCTGAATGTGCTCCCGAATGTCCCTTCGCGGATCCGTCCATGACAGAGTTTCCAAACTGCATTACGTAAAGAAAGTATTATCTATGTGAGATGAATAAATATATCTATCACAAAGCAGTTTCACAGAAAGCTTCCTTGCAGATTTTTTTTAGTATAATTCCTTTTTCACCATAGCCGTCCATATACTTCTGAATGTCCCTTGGTAGCCTTTTGTCAGAAAGGTATTCCCCAATCCTCTATGAGAAGAAAAGTATAACTCTGTGAGTGAAATGTGCACATCACAATGCAACTCCTCGGAAAGCTTCTCTCCAGTTTCTATCTGAAGATATTTCCGTTTTCACCATAAACTTCAAAGCGCTCCCAAATATCCCTTCGCAGACTAAACAAAAACAATGGTACAATGCTGCTCAATGAAAAGAGAAGCTTAACTGTGCGAGGGGAATTTGCAAAATTCAGAGCAGTTTCACAAAAAGCTTACTTCTGGTTTTTATCTGAGGTAATTTCTTTTTAACGTATTCTAAAGAGTGTTCCCAAATGTCCTTTCTCAGGTTCCACAGAAACAGTGAGTTCAAACTGCTCAATCCAAAGTATGATTTAACTCTATGAGATGAAAACACACATCACAGGCAGTTGCTCAAAAAGCTTCTCTACACTTTTCAACGGAAGAGACTTCCTTGCTCACCACAGGCCTCTGGGTGCCACTTAATATCCCATTGCACATTCGTCAAAGACAGATTTTCCAAAGTGGGCAATGTAGAGTAAGTTTTCATTCTATGAAATGAATGCTCATATCAGAGAGTAATTTCTTGGAAAGTTTCTTTCTGGATTTTATTTGACGATATTTCACTTTTCATCATATTCTTCAATGCGCTCCGAAATATCACTTTTTCGGTTTTACAAGTACAGTGTTCAAACACTGCCTTAGGAGAAAAGAGATATAATTCCCTGAGTGGAATGACCACATCACAAAGCAATTTCTCAGAAAGCTTCTCTCCAGTTTTTATCTGAAGATATTTCCTATTTCACCATAGGCCTGAATGTGATCCCGAATATCCCTTCGCAGATCCGTCCATGACGGAATTTGAAAGCTGCGTAATGTAAAGAAAGCTTTATCTGCATGAGATGAATAAACATAATAAAAAGAAGATTCACAAAAAGCTTCTATCCAGTTTTTATCTGATTATACTTCCTTTTTCACCATAATCCTTAATGTGCTCCTGAATGTCCCTTCTCGGATCTGTCCATGACAGAGTTTCCAAGCTGTGTAATGTATAGAAAGCTTTATCTATGTGACATGAATACACATATCACAGAGCAGTTTCACAGAAAGCTTCTTTCCAGTTTTTGTCTGAGGTTATTTCCTTTTTCACCATAGGCATCAATATGTTCCCAGATATCCCTTGGTCAATTTTTCCCCAAAGGGGTTTCCCTGATGCCATAAGAGATGAGAGGTATAACACTATGAGTGGAATGCACACATCACAAAGCAATTTCTCGGAAAGCTTCTCTCCTGTTTTGGTCTGAATATATTTCCTTTTTCACCGTAAGCCTCAAAGCACTCCTGAAAATCCCATTGCAAGTAAAACATAAACAGTGTTAGAGAACTACTCAATGAAAAGAGAAACTTATCTGAGAGAGAGGAATTGAAACTACATATACCAGTTTCACAGAAAGCTTCCTTCTGGTTTTTATGTAGGATATTTTTTCTCCATATTCTAAAGAGCATTACCAAATATCCTTCCTCAGATTCAAAAGAAACAGTGATTTCAAACTGCTTAATCCAAAGAATGATTTATCTCTATGACATGAATACACACGTCACAAAGCAGATGCTCAGAAAGTTTTTCTCGAGTTTTCAGTGGTAGACGTTTCCTTGCTCAACACACGCCTCCAGGTGCCACTTAATATCCCTTCACAGATTTCTCAAAGACAGAATTTCCAAACTGGGCAATGTAGAGTAAGCTTTACCTCTGTGAAATGAATACACATATCCGTGAACAGTGTTTTGGAACGCTACTTTCTGGTTTATATTTCAGGATATATCACTTTTCACCGTATCCTCAATGCGCTCCAAAATATCAATTTTTCGGTTTTACAGGAACAGTGTTCAAACACTGCCTTAGGAGAAAAGTGGTATGACTCCCTGAGTGGAAGGCACACATCACAAAGCAGTTTCTCAGAAAACTTCTCTCCAGTTATTATCTGAAGATATTTCCTTTTTGACCGTAGTCCTGAAGGTGCTCCCGAATGTAACTTCGCGGATCCATCCATGATGGTGTTTCCAAGCCACGTAATGTAAAGGAAAATTTATCCATGTGAGATGAATAAGCATAGCAAAAGGAAGATTCACAGAAAGCTTCTTTCCAGTTTTTATCTGAAGACATTTCCTTTTTCACCATAGTCCTGAATGTGCTCCGGAATGTCCCTTCACGGATCCCTGTGTGACGGAGATTCCAAACTGCATAATTTAAAGAAAGCTTTGTCTATGTGAGACGATTACAGATAGCACAGAGCAGTTTCACAGAAAGCTTCTTTCCAGTTTCTGTCTGAGGCTATTTCCCTTTTCACCATATTTGTCAATATGCTCTCAAATATCCATTGGTACCTTTTCCTCCAAAAGGGTTTCCCCGATGCTGTATGAGAAGACAGTATAACACTGTGAGTGTAATGCACACGTCATGAAGCAGTTCCTCTTAAAGCTTCTCTCCAGTTTCTATCTGAACATATTTCCTTTTTCACCGTAAGCCTCAAAGCACTCCCGAATATCTTTTCGCATGCTAAATAAAAACAGTGGTTGAAAACAGCTCAATGAAAAGAGAAGCTTAACTGAGCGAGAGGAATTCACAGGACATAGCAGTTTCACAGAAAGCTCCCTTCTGGTTTTTTATCTGAGGATATTTCTTTCTCCATATTCTAAAGAGCGTTCCCAAACGTCCTTCCTCAGATTCCACAGATGCAGTGATTTCAAACTGCTCAATCCAAAGAATGGTTTAACTCTATGAGATGAATACAAACATCACGAAGCAGTTGTTCAGAAAGCTTCTCTCCAGTTTCCATCGGAAGACATTTTCTAGCTCACCAGAGGCCTCCGGGTGCCACTTAATATCTCTTGGCAGATTCCTAAAGAGAGAATTTCCAAACTGGGCAACGTAGAGTAAGCTTTTTCTCTGTGAAATAAATGCACATATAAGAGAGCTTTTTCCTGGAACACTTCTTTCTGGGTATTCTTTGAGGAGAGTTCACTTTTTGCCATAGTCTTTAAAGCACTCTGAAAATCACTTTTTCGGTTTTACAGGAACAGTGTTCAAACACTGCCTTATGAGAAAAGAGGAGTTTACAAGCTATGTAATGTGAAGAAAACTTTCTCTATGTGAAATGAATAAACATAGCAAAAGCAGATTCACAGAAAGCTTCTTTCCAGTTTTTATCTGAAGATATTTCCTTTTTCACTGTATTCCTGAATGTGATCCTGAATGTCCCTTCGCGGATCTGTCCATGACAGAGTTTCCAGCTGCATAATGTAAAGATAGCTTTATTTAAATGAGATGAATACACATACCAAAAAGCAGAATCACAGAAAGCTTCTTTCCCTTTTTTATCTGAAGATATTTCGTTTTCCCCAAAGTCCTGAATGTGCTCCCGAATGTCCCTTCACGAACCATTCAGGACAGAATTTCCAAGCAGTGTAATGTAAAGAAGGCTTTATTTATGTGAGATGAATACATATATCACAGAGCAGTTTCACAGAAAGCTTATTTCCAGGTGTTGTCTGAGGCTATTTCTCTTTTCACCATAGTCCTCAGAATGCTCCCGAATATCCTTTGGTACCTATTTCTCCAAAACGGTTTCCCCAATGCTGTATGATACGAGAATACAGTGAGTGCAATGCACACGTAGCAAAGTAGTTACTCAGAAAGTTTCTCTCTAGTTTCTATTTGAATATATTTCCTTTTTCACAATAGACCTGACTGAGCTCCCGAATGTACCTCCGTGAACCATTCCATGATGAAGTTTCCAAACTGCGTAATATATAAAAAGTTTTATCTATGTGATTAATAAACATATCTGTCACAAAGCAGTTTCACAGAAAACTTCTTTCCAATTTTTGTCTGAGGATATTTCCTATTTCACCATAGCCATACATATACACCCAAATATCCCTTGGTAGCTTTTTATCCATAAAGGATTCCTCAATCCTCTATGAGAACAAAGGTATAACTCTGTGAGTGCAATGCACACGTCACAAAGCAGTTCCTCGGAAATCTTCTGTCCAGTTTGTATCTGAAGAGTTTTCCATTTTCACCATAAGCCTGAAAGTGCTCTCGCATATCCCTTCGCAGACTAAACACAGTGTAAGAATACTGCTGAATGAAAAGAGAAGCTGAACTGTGCAAGGGGAATTAACACAACACAGAACAGTTTCACAGAAAGCTTTCTTCTGCTTTTTATCGGAGTGTATTTCTTTTAAAGCATATTCTAAAGAGTGTTCCCAAATGTCCTTTCACAGACTCCACAGAAACGTTGATTTCAAACAGCTCAATACAAAGAATGATTTAACTCTGTGAAATGAATACACACATCACAAAGCAGTTGCTCATAAAACTTCTCTCCAGTTTTCAACGGAAGACATTTCCTTGCTCATCAGAGGCCTCCAGTTGCCACTTAATATCCCATCACAGAATCCTCAAAGACAGACTTTCCAAACTGGAAAATGTAAAGTATGCTTTAACTCTGTGAAATGAATGGACATATCAGAGAGCAGTTTCTTGGAATGCTTCTTTCTGAGTTTTATTGGAAAACATTTCACTTATCCCCATAGTCTTCAATGTGCTCCGAATATCACTTTTTTAGTTATACAGGAACAGTATTCAAAAGACTGCCGTATACAGAGCAAGGTATAACTCCCTGAGTAGAATGCACACATCAGCAAGCAGTGTCTCAGAAAGCTTCTCTCCATTTTCTATCGGACAATATTACATTTTTCACCATAGGCCCGAATGTGCTCCCGAATGTCCCTTTGTGGATCCATCCATGACGGAGTTTCCAAGCTGCGTAATATAAGGAAAGCTTTATCTATGTGACATGAATAAACATAGCCAAAAGCAGATTCACAGAAAGTTTCTTTCCAGTTTTTCTCTGAGGATATTTCCTTTTTCACCATAACCATCCATATACACTTAAATATCCTTTGGTATCTTTTTCTCCAAAAGGGTTTTCCCAATCCTTGATGAAAAGAGAGGTATAACTCTGTGAGTGAAATGCACTGGTCACAAAGGAGTTCATCGGAAAGCCTCTCTCCAATTTCTATCTGAATATATTTCCTTTTTCACTGTAAGCCTCAAAGCACTCACGAATATCCCGTAGCATGCTAAACATAAACAGTGTTCGAAAAGTGCTCAATGAAAAGAGAAGCTTAAGTGAGCAAAAGGAATTCACACGACACATAGCAGTTTCCAGAAAGCTTCTTCCTGGTTTTTATCTGAGGGTGTTTCTTTTTCAGCATATTCTAAAGGTCTTTCCCAAATGTCCTTCCTCAGGTTCCACAGAAACAGTGAGTTCAAACTGCTCAATCCAAAGAATCATTTAAATCTATGAGATGAATACACACATCACAAAGCGGTTGCTCAGAAAGTTTCTCTCCAGTTTTCAATGGAAGACAGTTCCTTGCTCACCACAGGCTTCTGGGTGACAATATCCCTTCGCAGATTCTTCAAAGATGCAGTTTCCAAATTGGGAAATGTAGAGTAAGTTTTAACTCTGTTACATGCATACACATATCAGAGAGAAGTTCCTTGGAACACTCCTTTCTGGGTTTTATTTAAGGATATTTCACTTTTCGCCGTGGTCCTCAATGCACTCTGAAATATCACTTTTTCGGTTTTACAGGAACAGTGTTCAAACACTGCCTTATGAGAAAAGAGGTATAACTCCCTGAGTGGAATGCACTCATCATAGCAGTTTCTCAGAAAGCTCACCACAGGCCTCCGGTTGCCAATTAATATCCCTTCGCAGAATCCTCAAAGACAGACTTTCCAAACTGGGAAATGTCGAGTAAGCTTTAACTCTGTGAAATAAATTTGCATGTCAGAGAGGAGTTTCTCGGAATGCTTCTTTCTGGGTTTTATTGGACAACATTTCACTTTTTGTGATCATCTTCAATGTGCTGTGAATATCACCTTTTTAGTTTTACAGGAACAGTGTTCAAACAGTGCCTTATGAGGAGAAAGGTACAACTCCCTGAGTGGAATGCACACATCACCAAGCAGTTTCTCAGAAAGTTTCTCTCCAGTTTTTATCTGTCAATATTTCCTTTTTCACCATAGTCCCGAATGTGATCCCGAATATCCCTTGGCATATCCATCCATGGTGGTTTCCAAGCTGCGTGATGTTATGAAAGCTTTTTCTATATGAGATAAGAAAACCTAGCAAAAAGCAGATTCACAGAAAGCTTCCCTCCAGTTTTTACCTGAAGATATTTCCTTTTTCACCATAGTCCTGAATGTGCTCCCGAATGTCCCTTCATGGATCCGTCCCTGACAGAGCTTCCAAGCTGCGTAATACAGAGAAAGCTTTATATATGTGAGATGAATGCACATATCACAGAACAGTATCACAGAAAGAGTTTCCCCGATGCTCTATGAGAGGACAGTTATTACACTGTGAGTGGAATGAACACATCAGAATACAGTTCTGCGGAGAGCTTCTATCCAGTTTATATCTGAACATATTTTCTTTTTCACCGTAAGCCTCAAAATGCTCCCGTATATCCATTCGTATTCTAAATATGACCAGTTAGAAAACTACTCAATGAAAAGAGAAGCTTAACTGAGCGAGAGGAATTCTCATGACACACGCAGTTTCACAGAAAGCTTCCTTCTGGTTTTTATCTGAGGATATTTATTTCTCTATATTCTAAAGATCTTTCCCAAATGTCCCTCCTCAGATTCCACAGAAACAGTGATTTCAAACTGCTCAATCCAAAGAATGATTTAACTCTATGAGATGAATACACACATCGCAAAGCAGTAGCTCAGAAAGCTTGTCTCCAGTTTTGATCAGAAGACATTTCCTAGCTCACCACAGGCCTCCAGGCACCACTTAATATCCCTTCGCAGATTCCTGAAAGACAGAATGTCCAAACTGGACAATGTAGTGTAAGCTTTACCACTGTGAAATGAATGCACATATCTGAGAGCAGTCTCTTCGAACGCTTCTTTCTGGATTTTATTAGAGGATATATGACTTTTCTCTATAGTCTTCAATGTGCTCCGAAAAATCACTTTCTCATTCTACAGGAACAGTGTTCAAACACTGCCCTATGAGAAAAGAGGTATAATCCCCTGAGTGGAAAGCACACATCACAAAGAAGTTTCTCTGAAAGCTTCTCTCCAGTTTTTATCTGAAGATATTTCCATTTTCAGCATAGGCCTGAATGTACTCCCAAATGTCCCTTTGCAAATCCGTCCATGACAGAGTTTCCAAGCTGCGTATTATAAAGAAAACTTTATCAAGGTGAAATGAATAAGCATAACAAAAAACATTTTCACAGAAACCTTCTTTCCAGTTTTTATCTGAAGATATTCCCTATTTCACCATAGTCCTGTATATTTCCCAAATGTCGCTTCAAGAATCCATCCATGAGAGAGTTTCCAAGCTGCCTAATATAAAGAAAGCTTTATCTATGTGAGAAGAATACACATATCACAGAGCAGTTTCACAGAAAGATTCTTTCTTTTTTTAGTCTGAGGCTCTTTTCCTTTTCACCATATTCGTCAATATGCCCCCAAATATCCCTTGATACCCTTTCCTCCAAAAGGATTTCCCCGATGCTGTCTGAGAAGAGAGGTATAACACTGTGAGTGGAATGCACACGTCACAAAGCAGTTCCTTGGAGCTTCTCTCCAGTTTCTATCTGAACATATTGCCTTTTTCACCAGAAGCTGCAAACTGCTCTCGAATATCCCTTCGCATGCTAAACATGAACAGTGGTAAAAACAGCTCAATGAAAAGAGAGGCTTAACTGAGGGAGAGGAATTCACATGACACATAGCAGTTTCACAGAGCTCCCTTCTGGTTTTTAATCTGGGAATATTTCTTTCTCCATATTCTAAAGAGTGTTCCCAAATGTCCTTTCTCAGATTCCACAGAAACGTTGATTTCAAACTGCTCAATACAAAGAATGATTTAACTCTGTGAAATGAATACACACATCACAAAGCAGTTGCTCATAAAGCTTCTCTCCAGTTTTCAACGGAAGACATTTCCTTGCTAACCACAGGCCTCCAATTGCCGGTTAATATCCCTTCACAGAATCCTCAAAGACAGACTTTCCAAACTGGAAAATGTAAAGTATGCTTTAACTCTGTGAAATGAATGGACATATCAGAGAGCAGTTTCTTGGAATGCTTCTTTCTGAGTTTTATTGGAAAACATTTCACTTATCCCCATAGTCTTCAATGTGCTCCGAATATCACTTTTTTAGTTTTACAGGAACAGTGTTTGAAAGAGTGCCTTATACAGAGCCAGGTATAACTCCCTGAATGGAATGCACACATCACCAAGCAGTGTCTCAGAAAGCTTCTCTCCATTTTCTATCGGACAATATTACATTTTTCACCATAGGCCCGAATGTGCTCCCAAATGTCCCTGTGTGAATCCGTCCATGACAGAGTTTCCAAGCTGTGTAATATAAAGAAAGCTTTATCTATGTGACATGAATAAACATACCAAAAAGCTGATTCATAGAAAGTATCTTTCCAGTTTTTCTCTGAGGATATTTCCTTTTTCACCATAGCTGTCCATTTACACCTAAACATCTCTTCGTATCTTTTCCTCCAAAAGGGTTTTCCCAATCCTTTATGACAACTGAGGTATAACACTATGAGTGAAACGCACTGGTCACAAAGCAGTTCTTCGGAAAGCCTCCCTCCAATTTGTATCTGAATATATTTCTTTTTTCACCATAAGCCTCAAAGCACTCAAGAATATCCCTTCGCAAGCTAAACATAAACAGTGGTAGAAAAGTGTTCAATGAAAAGAGAAGCTTAAGTGAGCAAAAGGAATTCACGCGACACATAGCAGTTTCACAGAAAGCTTCTTTCTGGTTTTTATCTGAGAGTGTTTCTTTTCTAGCATATTCTAAGGATCGTTCCCAAATGTCCTTCCTTAGGTTCCACAGAAGCAGTGAGTTCAACCTGCTCAATCCAAATAATGATCAAACTCTATGAGATAAATACACACATCACAAAGCCGTTGCTCAGAAAGTTTCTCTCCAGTTTTCAATGGAAGACATTTTCTTGCTCACCACAGGCCTCCGGGCACCACTTAATATCCCTTCCCAGATTCCTCAAAGATACAGTTTCCAAATTGGGAAATGTAGAGTAAGTTTTAACTCTGTGACCTGAATACACATATCAGAGAGAAGTTTCTTGGAACACTTCTTTCTCGGTTTTATTTAAGGATATTTCACTTTTCACCATAGTCCCCAATGCGCTCCAAAATATCACATTTTTGGTTTTACAGGAACAGTGTTCAAACACTGCCTTATGAGAAAAGAGATATAACTCCTTGAGTGGAATGCACTCATCACAAAGCAATTTCTCAGAAAGCTTCTCTCCGGCTTTTATCTGAAGATATTTCGATTTTCCCCATAGTCCTGAATGTGCTCCTGAATGTCCCTTCACCCATCCGTCCATGACAGTGTTTCCGAGCTGCTTAAGGTAAAGAAAGCTTTATCTATGTGAGATCAATAAACATTGCAAAAAGCGTATCCACAGAAATCCTCTTTCCAGTTCTTATCTAGAGATATTTCCTTTTTTCACCATAGGCCTGAATGTGCTCCTGAATGTCCCTTCACGAATCCTTCCCTAACGGTGTTTCAAAACTGTGTAACATAAAGAAAATTTTGTCAATGTGAGATGAATAGACATATCTATCACAAAGCAGTTTCACAGAAAGCTTCTTTCCAGTTTTTGTCTGAGGATATTTCCTTTTTCACCATAGCCATCCACATACTCCCGAGTGTCCCCTGATAGCTTTTTCTCCAAAAAGGATTCCTCAATCCTTTATGAGAAGAAAGGTATAACACTTTGAGTGGAGTGCACACATCACAAAGTAGCTCCTCGGAAAGCTTCTCTCCACTTACTATCTGAAGATATTTCTGTTTTCACCATATGCCTCAAAGTACTCCCGAATATCCCTTCACAGACTAAAGAAAAACAGTGTTAGAATACTGCTAAATGAGAAGAGAAGCTGTACTGTGTGGGTGGAATTCAAACGACAAAGCAGTCTCACAGAAAACGTCCTTTTTTTTTTATCTGAGGGTATTTCTTTTTCAGCATATTCTAAAGAGCGTTCCCAAATGTCCTTTCTCAGGTTCCACAGAAACAGTGATTTCAAACTCTTTAATCTAAAGAATGATTTATCTGTATGAGAATAATACACACATCACAAAGCAGCTGCTCAGAGAGCTTCTCTCGAGTTTTCAAAGTAAGACATGTTCTTTCTCACCACAGGCCTCTGGGAGATACTTAATATCCCTTTGCAGGTTCCTCAAAGACAGAGTTTCCAAATTGGGCAATGTAGAGTCTACTTTAACTCTGTGAAATGAATGCACGTATCAGAGAGTAGTTTCTTGGAATGCTTATTTCTGGTTTTTATTTGAGGATATTTCACTTTTGGCCATAGTCTTCAAAGCGCTCCGTAATATCACTTTTACGGTTCTACAGGAACAGTCTTCAAAGAATGCCTTATGAGAAAAGAGGTATAACTCCCTGAGTGGAATGCACATGTCACAAAGCAGTTTCTTAGAAAGTTTCTCTTAGGTATTTATCTAAAGATATTTCCATTTTCAACATAGGCCTGAATGTACTACTGAATGTTCCTTCGCAGATCCTTCCATGGCACGGTTTCCAAGCTGCGTAATGTAAAGAAAGTTTTATCAATGTGAGATGAATAAACATAGCAAAAAGCAGATTCTGAGAAAGCTTCTTTCCATTTTTCATCTGAAATATTTCGTTTTTCACCATACTCCTGAATTTACTCCTGAATGTCCCTTCACGGATCTGTCTATGACAGAGTTTCCAAGCTGCATAACATCAAGAAAGCTTTATCTATGTGAGATGAATACACATTCAACAGAACAGTTTCACAGAAAGTTTCTTTGCAGTTTTAGTCTGAGGCTATTTCTTTTTTCAACATATTCGTCAATATGCCCCTGAATATCCCTTGGTAAATTTCCTCCAAAAGGGATTCCCAGAATCTGTATGAGAAGAGAGGTAGAGCACTGTGAGTGGAATGCACACGTCACAAAGCAGTTCCTCAGAAAGCTTCTGTCCAGTTTCTATCTGAACATATTTCCTTTTTCACCGCAGGCCTGAAAGTGCTCCCGAATATCCCTTCACATGGTAAACATAAACAGTGGTAGAAAACATCTCAATGAAAGGAGAAGTTTAACGGTACGACAAGAATTCACATTACACTTAGCAGTTTCACAGAAAGCTTACTTCTGGTTTCTATCTGAGGATATTTCTTTCTCCATATTCTAAAGAGCATTCCCAAATGTCCTTCCACAGATTTTACAGACGCAGTGATTTCAAACTGCTCAATCCAAAGAATGGTTTAACTCTATGTGATGAATACACACTTTACAAAGCAGTTACTCAGAAAGCTTCTCTCCAGTTTTCATCGGAAGACATTTCCTAGCTCACCAGAGGCCTCCAGGTGCCACTTAATATGCCTTTGCAAATTCATCAAGGACAGAGTTTACAATCAGGGAAATGTAGAGCAAAAATCAACTCTGAAATTAATGCACATATCAGAGTGCTGTTTCATGGAATGCTTCTTTCTTTGTTTTATTTGAGGATGTTGCACTTTTCGCCATAGTCTTCAAAGCACTCTGAAATATCACTTTTTTGGATTTACATGAATGATGTTCAAACACTGCCTTAAGAGAAAAGAGGTATAACTCCCTGAGTGGAATGCTCACATCACTAAGCAGATTCTCAGAAAGCTACTCTCCAGTTTTTATATCAAGTTATTTCCTTTTTCACCATAGGCCTGAATGTACTCCTGAATGTCCCTTTGTGGATCCATCCATGATGGAGTTTACAAACTGCATAAAATAAAGAAAGTTTCATCCACATGAGATGAATAAACATAGCAAAAAGCAGATTCACAGAAAGCTTCTTTCAGTTTTTTTCCAGAGGATGCTTCCTTTTTCACCATAGTCCTGAATGTGCTCCCGAATGTCCCTTCATGATCCGTGTGTGACAGAGTTTCCAAGCTGCGTAATGTAAAGAAAACTTTATCTATGTGAGATGAATACATATATCACAGAGCAGTTTCACAGAATGCTTCTTTCCAGTTTTTGTCTGAAACTATTTCCATTTTCACCATAGGTGTCAATATGCTCCCGGATATCCCTTGATACCTTTTTCCACAAAAGGGTTTTCCTGATGCGGTATGAGAATAGAGGTATAACACTGTGAGTGGAATGCTCACGTCACAAAGCTGTTCCTCAGAAAACTTCTCTCCAGTTTCTATCTGACCATATTTCCTTTTTCACCGTAAGCCTCAAACTGCTCCCAAATATCCTTTTGCATGCTAAACACAAACAGTGTTAGAAAAGTGCTCATTGAACAGAGAAGCTAAACTGAGTGAAAGGAATTCACACAACACATAACAGTTTAATAGAAAGCTTCCTTCTGATTTTTATCAAAGGATATTTCTTCTCCATTTTCTAAAGAGTGTTCCCACATGTCCTTCCTCAGATTCCACAGAAACAGTGATTTCAAACTGCTCAATCCAAACAATGGTTTAACTCTATGAGATGAATACACACATCACAAAGCAGTTGCTCAGAAAGATTCTCTCTAGTTTTCAATGGAAGACATTTCCTTGCTCGCAACAGGTCTCAGGTCGCCACTTAATACCTCTTCACAGAATCCTCAAAGACAGACTTTCCAAACTGGGAAATGTAGAGTAAGCTTTAACTCTGTGAAACGAGTGAACATGTCAGAGAGCAGTTTCTTGGAATGCTTCTTTCCGCATTTTATTTGACAACATTTCACTTTTCACCATAGTCTTCAAATGGCCCCGAATATCACATTTTTAGTTTTACAGGAAGAGTGTTCAAACAGTGCCTTATGAGAAGAAAGGTATAACTACCTGAGTGGAATGCACACATCACAAAGAAGTTTCTCAGAAAGCTTCTCTCCAGTTTTTATCTAACGATAATTCCTTTTTCACCATAGGCTCAAATGTGATCCCAAATATCCCTTCGTGGATCCATCCATGACGGAGTTTCCAAGCTGCATAATGTAAAGAAAGCTTTATCTATGTGAGATGAATAAACAAAGGAAAAAGCAGATTCACAGAAAGCTTCTTTCCAGTTTTTATCTGAAGATATTTCCTTTTTCACCATAGTCCTGAATGTGATCCTGAATGTCCCTTCATGCATCTGTCTATGACAGAGTTTCCAAGCTGCATAATGTAAAGAAAGCTTTATCTATATGAGATGAGTACGCATATCACAGGGCAGTTTCATTGAATGCTTCTTTCCAGTTTTTGTCTGAGGCTATTTCCTTTTTCACCATAGGCATCAACATGCTCCTGAATATCACTTGGTACTTTTTCTGCAAATGGGTTTCCAAGATGCTGTATGAGAAGAGAGGTATAACACTGTGAATAGAATGCACACGTCACAAAACAGTTGCTCAGAAAGCTTCTCTCCAGTGTCGGTCTGAACATACTTTCTTTTTCACCGTGAGCCTCAAATTGCTCCCGAATATCCCTTCACACACTAACCATAAACAGGGTTAGAAAATTACTCAATGAAAAGAGAGGCTTAACTGAGACAGAGGAATTAAGACAACACAGAGCAGTTTCACAGAAAGCCACAGGCCTCCGGTCACCACTTAATATCCCTTCACAGAATCCTCAAAGACAGACTTTCCAAACTGGCAAATGTAGAGTAAGCTTTAACTCTCTGAAATGAATGCACGTGTCAGAGAGCAGTTTCTTGGAACTTCTTCTCTCTGGCTTTTATTTCAGGAAATTTCACTTTTCGCCATAGTCTTCCATGCACTCCGAAATATCACTTTTTCAGTTTTACAGGAACAGTGTTCAAACACTGCCTTATGAGAAAAGAGGTATATCTCCCTGAATGGAATACACACATCCCAAACAGTTTCTCCAAAATCTTCTCTCCAGTTTTTATCTGAAGATATCTCCTTTTCAACGTAAGCCTGAATGTGCTCCCGAATGTCCCTTCACAGATCTGAACTTGGCGGAGTTTCAAAACTGCATACTATAAAGAAAGTTTTATCTATGTGAGATGAATAAGCATATCTATCACAAAGCAGTTTCACAGAAAGCTTCATTCCAGTTTTTGTCTGAGGATATTTCCTTTTTCACCGTAGCCGTCCATATGCTCCTGAATGTCACTTGGTAGCTTTTTCTCCAAAAGGGATTCCCCAATCCTCTATGAGAAAAAGGTGTAACCCTGAGAGTGGAATCACAAGTCATAAAGCAGCTCCTCGGAAAGCTTCTCTCCAGTTTCTATCTGAGATATTTCCATTTTCACCATAAGCCTCAAAGAACTCCCAAATATCACTTTGCAGACAAAATGCAGTGTTAGAGTACTGCTCAATGAAAAGGAAAATTTGATTGTGTGAGTGGAATTCACATGACCGAGAGGAGTTTCACAGAAAGCTTCCTTCTGGTTTTTATCTGAGAGTATTTCTTTTCAGCATATTTCTTTTTCAACATATGCTAAAGACCGTTCCCAAATGGCCTTTCTCAGGTAACAAAAAAACATTGATTTCAAACTGTTCAATACAAAGGATCATTTAACTCTATGACACGAACGCATACATCAGAAAGCAGTTGCTCAGAAAGCTTCTCTCCAGTTTTCAAAGGAAGACATTTCCTTGCTCACCACAGGCCTCCTGGCGACACTAAATAACCCTTTGCAGGTTCCTCAAAGACAGTGTTTCCAAACTGGGCAATGTAGAGTAAGATTTTACTCTGTGAAATGAATGCACATATCAGAGAGCAGCTTCTTGGAACTCTTCTTTCTGGGTTTTATTTGAGGATAGTTCACTTTTTGCCATAGTATTCAATTCGCTCCAAAATATCACTTTTTCGGTTTTACAGGAAACATGTTCAAATGCTGCCTTATGAGAAGAGAGGTATAACTCCCTGAGTGCAATGTACACATCACAAAGCAGTTTCTCAGAATGCTTCTCTCCAGATTTTATCTGAAGATATTTCCATTTTCACCAGAGTCCTGAATGTGTTCCAGAATGTCCCATCACAGGTCTGACCATGACAGAGTTTCCAAGCTGCGTAATATAAAGAAATCTTTATCAATGTGAGATGAATAAACATAGCAAAACCAGATTCACAGAAAGCTTCTTTCCAGTTTCTATCTGAGCATATTTCCTTTTTCATCCTAAGCCTCACAGCGCTCCCGAATACCCCTTCGAACGATAAATATAAACAGTCTTAGAAAACTGCTCAGTGAAAAGAAAAGTTTAACTGAGCAAGAGTAATTAACAGGATGCATAGCAGTTTCACAGAAAGCGTCCTTCTAGTTTTTATTGGAGGATATTTCTTTCTCCATATTCAAAAGAGCATTCCCAAATATTCTTCCTCAGATTCCACAGGAGCAGTGATTTCAAACTGCTCAATCCAAAGAATGGTTTAACTCTATGAGATGAATACACACATCACAAAGCAGTTGCTCAGAAAATTTCTCTCCTGTTTTCAACATAAGACATTTCCCTCCTCACTCCAGGCCTCCGGGAGCCACTTAATATCCCTTCGCAGAATCCTCAAAGACAGAGTTTCCAAACTGGGAAACATAGAGTAAGCTTTAACTCTGTGAAATGAATGAACATATCAAAGAGCAGCTTCTTGGAACGTTTTTTTCTGGGATTTATTTGAGGATATTTCACTTTTCACCATAGTCTTCGAGGCGATCTGAAATAGCACTTTTTTGATTTTACAGGAATAGTGTTCAAACCCTGCCTTATGAGAAAAGAGGTATGATGCCCTGAGTGGAATGTACACATCACAAAGCAGTTTCTCAGAGAACTTCCCTCCAGTTTTTATCTGAAGATATCTCCTTTTTCACCATAAGCCTGAATGTGGTCCTGAACGTCCCTTCACGGATCTGTCCATGATGGAGTTTCCAAGCTGCGTAATGTAAAGGAAGCATTATCTATGTGAGATAAATACATATATCACAGAGCAGTTTCATGGAAACCTTCTTTCCAATTTTTGTCTGAGACTATTTCCCTTTTCACCATAGGCATCAACATGCTCCGGAATATCACTTGGTACCTTTTCTCAAAAAGGATTTGCCCGATGCTATATGAGAAGATCGATATAACACTGTGAGTGGAATGCACACGTCACAAAGTACTTCCTTGGAAAGCTTCTCTCCAGTTTCTGTCTGAACATATTTCCTTTTTCACTGTGAGCCTCAAAGCACTCCCGAGTATCCCTTAGCTGACTAAACTAAAACAGTGTTAGAATACTGCACAAGGAAAACAGAAGCATAAGTGTGCGAGTGGAATTCACGTGACACAGAGCAGTTTCACGGAAAGCTTCCTTCTGTTTTTTATCAGAGGGTATATCTTATTCAGCATATTCTTAGGAGCATTCCCAAATGTCCTTTCTCAGTTTCCACGGAAAGAGTGATTTCAAACTTCTCAATGCAAAGCATGATTTAACTCTACGAGATGAATACACACATCACAAAGCAGATGCTCAGAAAGCTTCTTTCCAGCTTTCAACGGAAGAGAGTTCCTTGCTCTTCGCAGATTTCCAATCGCCACTTAATATCCTTTTGCAGAATCCTCAAGACAGAATTTCCAAACTGTGAAATGTAGAGTAAGCTTTAACTCTCTGAAATTAATGCACATGTCAGAGAGCAGTTTTTTGGAACGCTTCTTTCTGGGTTTCATTTCAGGATATTTCACTTTTCTCCACAGTCTTCTATGTGCTCCGAAATATTACTTTTTCAGTTTTACAGGAAGAGTGTTCAAACACTGCCTTATGAGATAAGAAGTATAACTCCCTGAGTGGAATGCACACATCACAGAGCAGTTTCTCAGAAAGCTTCTATCCAGTTTTTATCTGAAGATATCTCCTTTTTCACTGTAGGTCTGAATGTGCTCTCGAATGACCCTTCGCGGATCCATCCATGATGAAGTTCCTAACTGCGTAATATAAAAAGATTTTATCTATGTGAGATCATAAAGCATATCTATCAAAAAAGCAGTTTCACAGAAAGTTTCTTTCCAGTTTTTGTCTGCTGACATTTCCTTTTTAACCATAGTGATCCATATACTCCCGAATATCCCATGGTAGCTTTTTCTCCAAAAGAGATTCCCCAGTGCTCTTTGGGAAGAAAGGTATAACTCTGTGGGTGGAGTACACACATCACAAAGCAGCTCCTCGGAATGCTTCTCTACATTTTGTATCTGAAAATATTTACGTTTTCACCATAAGCCTCAAAGTGCTCTGGAATATCCCTTCACAGACTAAAGAAAAACAGTGTTTGAATCCTGCTCAATGAGAAGAGAAGCTGAACAGTGTGAGTGGAATTCCACAACACAGAGCAGTCTCACAGAATGCTTCCTTCTGTTTTTTATTTGAGTGTATTTCTTTTTTGCACATTCTAAAGAGCGTTCCCAAATGTGCTTTCTCAGCTTCCACAGAAACAGTGATTTCAAAGTCTTCAATTCAAATAATGATTTAACTCTATGAGAATAATAAACACATCACAAAGCAGTTGCTCAGAAAGCTTCTCTCCAGTTTTCAACGTAAGACATTTCCTTGCTCACCAGAGCCTCCATGAGCCACTTAATATCCTTCACAGATTCATCAAAGACAGAGTTTCCAAACTGGGCAATGTAGAGTAAACTTTAACTCTGTGTAATGAATGCACATATCACAGAGTAGTTTCTTGGAATGCTTCTTTCTGGGTTTTTTTTGAGGATATTTCACTTTTTACCATAGTCTTCAATGCACTCCATAATATCACATTTATGGTTTTACAGGAACAGTGTTCAAACACTGCCTTATTAGAAAAGAGGTACAACTCTCAGTGAAATGCACACATCACATAGCAGTTTCTCAGAAAGCTTCTCTCCTGCTTTTATCTGAAGATATCTCCTATTTCCCCACAGGCTAGAATGTGCTCCCGAATGTCCCTTTGCAAATCTGTCCATGACACAGTTTCAAAACTGCGTAATACAGAGAAAGTTTTATCTATGTGAGATGAGTAGACATATCTATCACAAAGCAGTTTCAAAGAAAGCTTCTTTCCAGTTGTTGTCTGAGAATATTTCCTTTTCAACATAGCCATGCATATACCCCCAAATGTCCCCTGGTAGCATTTATTCCAAATGGGATTCCCCAATCCTCTATGAGAAGAAACGTTTAACTCTGTGAGTAGAATTCACACGTCACAATGGAGCTCCTTGGAAATATTCTTTCCAGTTTTTATATGAAGATAGTTCCTTCTTCACTGTAAACCTCAAAGCACTCCTGATCATTACTTCCAGACTAAAGAAAAACAGTGTAAGAATACTGCTCAATGAAAACAGAAGCTTAACTGTGCGAGTGGACTTCATGTGACCTAGAGCAGTTTCACAGAAAGTTTCCTTCTGGTTTTTATCGGTGGGTATTACTTTTTTATCATATTCTGAAGAGAGTTCCCAAATGTCCTTTCTCAGGTTCCACAAAAAAAGTGAATTCAAACTGCTCAATCCAAAGAATGGTTTAACTCTACGAGAAGAATACACACATCACAAAGCAGTTGCTCTGAAAGCTTCTGTCCAGTTTTCATTGGAAGACGATTCCTTTCTCACCACAAGCCTCCAGACGCCACTTAATATCCCTTGAAAGATTCCTCAAGGACAGAGTTTCCAAACTGGGCAATGTAGTGTAAGCTTTAACTCTCTGAAATGAATACACACGTCAGAGAGCAGTTTCTTGAAATGCTTATTTCTGAGTTTTATTTCTGGATATTTCACTTTTCGACACAGTCTTCAATGCGCTGCAAAATTTCATTTTTTCAGTTTCACAGCAACAGTGTTCAAACACTGCCTTATGAGAAAAGAGGTATAACTCCCTGAGTGGAATGCACACATCACAAAGCAGTTTCTCAGAAAGCTTCTCTCCAGTTTTAATCTGAAGATATTTCCTATTTCCCCACAGGCCTGAATGTGCTCCCGAACGTCCCTTCGCGAATTCGTCCGTGACGCAGTTTCAAAACTGCGTAGTAGGATGAAAGTTTTATCTATGTGAGATGAATAGACATATGTATCACAAAGCAGTTTCACAGAAAGCTTCTTTCCAGTTTTTGTCTGAGGATATTTCCTTTTTCATCATAGCCATCCATATACTCCTGAATATCCCCTGTTAGCTTTTTCTCCAAACGGCATTCACCAATTCTCTATGAGAAGAAAAGTATAACTCTGTGAGTGGAATGCACACGTCACAAAGCAACTCCTCGGAAATCTTCTGTCCAGTATCTATTTGAAGATATTTTCGTTTTCACTGTAAGCCTCAAATCGCTCCCGAGTATCCCTTAGTTAACTAACATAAAACAGTGTTAGAATACTGCTCAACAGAAACAGAAGCTTAAATGTCGGAGTGGACTTCACGTGACCTAGTGAAGTTTCACTGAAAGTTTCCTTCTGGTTTTTATCAGAGGGTATTTCTTTTTCACCATATTCTTAAGAGCCTTCCCAAATGTACTTTCTAAGGTTCCACAAAACAGTGATTTCAAGCCGCTCATTCCAAAAAACTATTTAACTGTCTGAGATGAATACACACATCACAAAGCAGGTGCTCCATAAGCTTCTCTCCAGTTTTCATCTGAAGACGTTACCTTTCTCACCACAAGCCTCTGGGGGCCTCTTAATATCCCTTCAAAGATTCCTCAAAGACAGAGTTTCCAAACTGGACAATGTTGTGTAAGCTTTAACTCTCTGAAATGAATACACACGTCAGAGAGCAGTTTCTTGAAATGCTTATTTCTGAGTTTTATTTCTGGATATTTCACTTTTCGACACAGTCTTCAATGCGCTGCAAAATTTCATTTTTTCAGTTTCACAGCAACAGTGTTCAAACCTTATGAGAAAAGAGGTATAACTCCCTGAGTGGAATGCACACATCACAAAGCAGTTTCTCAGAAAGCTTCTCTCCAGTTTTAATCTGAAGATATTTCCTATTTCCCCACAGGCCTGAATGTGCTCCCGAACGTCCCTTCGC
This sequence comes from Macaca thibetana thibetana, assembly GCF_024542745.1. NCBI lineage: Eukaryota > Metazoa > Chordata > Mammalia > Primates > Cercopithecidae > Macaca > Macaca thibetana. The sequence continues at coordinate 183,625,562 of NC_065580.1, read as the reverse complement.
GAATTCGTCCGTGACGCAGTTTCAAAACTGCGTAGTAGGATGAAAGTTTTATCTATGTGAGATGAATAGACATATGTATCACAAAGCAGTTTCACAGAAAGCTTCTTTCCAGTTTTTGTCTGAGGATATTTCCTTTTTCATCATAGCCGTCCATATACTCCTGAATATCCCCTGTTAGCTTTTTCTCCAAACGGCATTCACCAATTCTCTATGAGAAGAAAAGTATAACTCTGTGAGTGGAATGCACACGTCACAAAGCAGCTCCTCGGAATTCTTCTGTCCAGTATCTATTTGAAGATATTTTCGTTTTCACTGTAAGCCTCAAATTGCTCCCGAGTATCCCTTAGTTAACTAACATAAAACAGTGTTAGAATACTGCTCAACAGAAACAGAAGCTTAAATGTCGGAGTGGACTTCACGTGACCTAGTGAAGTTTCACTGAAAGTTTCCTTCTGGTTTTTATCAGAGGGTATTTCTTTTTCACCATATTCTTAAGAGCCTACCCAAATGTACTTTCTAAGGTTCCACAAAACAGTGATTTCAAGCCGCTCATTCCAAAAAACTATTTAACTGTCTGAGATGAATACACACATCACAAAGCAGGTGCTCCGTAAGCTTCTCTCCAGTTTTCATCTGAAGACGTTACCTTTCTCACCACAAGCCTCTGGGGGCCTCTTAATATCCCTTCAAAGATTCCTCAAAGACAGAGTTTCCAAACTGGGCAACGTACTCTAAGCTTTATCCCTCTGAAACGAATGCACACGTTGGAGAGCAGTATCTTGAAATGCATCTTTCTGAGTTTCATTGCGGGATATTTCACTATTCGCCACAGTCTTCAACGCACTGCAAAATATCACTTTTTCAGTTTTACAGGAACAGTGTTCAAACACTGCCTTATGAAAAAAGAGGTATAAGTCCCTGAGTAGAATGCACACATCACAAAGCAGTTTATCACAAACCGTCTCTCCAATTTTTATCTGAGGATATCTCCTACTTCCCCACAGGCCTGAATGTGGTGCCGCATGTCCCTTCGAGAATCCATCCATGATACACTTTCAAAACTGCGTAATAGAAAGGAAGTTTTATCTATGTGAGACGAATAGTCATATTTGTCACAAAGCAGGTTCACAGAAAGCTTCTTTCCAGTTTTTGTCTGAGGATATTTTCTATTTCACCGCAGTCATCCATATACTCCCGAATGTCCCCTGGTAACTTTTTCCCCTAATGGGATTCCCCAATCCTCTATGAGAAGAAAAGTATAACTCTGTGAGTGGAATGCACACGTCACAAAGCAGCTCCTCAGAAATTTTCTCTCCAGTATATATCGGAAGATATTTCCGCTTTCACTGTAAGCCTCAAGGCATCTCGAGTATCCCTTAGCTGACTAACCTAAAACAGTGTTAGAATACTGCTCAATGGAAAGAGAAGCTTAACTGTGTGAGTGGACTTCACGTGACCTAGAGCAGTTTCACAGAAAGTTCCTTCTGGTTTTTATCAGAGGGTATTTCTTTTTTAGCATATTCTTAAGAGCATTCCCAAAAGTCCTTTCTCAGGTTCCACAGAAACAGTGATTTCAAACTGCTCAATCCAAAGAATGATTTAACTCTATGAGATGAATACACACATCACAAAGCAGTTGCTCCGAAAGCTTCTGTCCAGTTTTCATCGGAAGACGTTTCCTTTCTCACCAGAGCCTCTGTGTGCCACTTAATATCCCTTAACGGATACCTCAATGACAGAGTCTCTAAACTGGGCAACGTAGTGTAAGCTTTAACTCTCTGAAATGAATGCACACCTCAGAGAGCAGTTTCTAGGAATATTTCTTTCTGGGTTTTATTACAGGATATTTCACTTTTCTCCATAGTCTTCACTGCTTTGCAAAAATATCACTTTTTCAGGTTTACAGGAACAATGTTACAACACAGCCTGATGAGAAAAGAGGTATAACTCCCTGAGTGGAATGCACACATGACAAAGCAGTTTCTCAGAAAACTGTTCTCCCTTTATTTTATTTTAATTTATTTATTTATTTATTTATTTATTATTATTATACTTTAAGTTCTAGGGTACATGTGCATAACGTGCAGGTTTGCTACATATGTATAATTGTGCCATTTTAGTGTGCTGCACCCATCAACTCGTCAGCACCCATCAACTCATCATTTACATCAGGTATAACTCCCAATGCAATCCCTCTGCCCTCCCCCCTCTGCATGATAGGCCTCGGTGTGTGATGTTCCCCTTCCCGAGTCCAAGTGATCTCATTGTTCAGTTCCCACCTATGAGTGAGAACATGCGGTGTTTGGTTTTCTGTTCTTGTGATAGTTTGCTAAGAATGATGGTTTCTAGCTGCATCCATGTCCCTACAAAGGACACAAACTCATCGTTTTTTATGGCTGGCTGCATAGCATTCCATGGTGTATATGTGCCACATTTTCTTAATCCAGTCTGTCACTGATGGACATTTGAGTTCATTCCAAGTCTTTGCTATTGTGAATAGTGCTGCAATAAACATACGTGTGCATGTGTCTTTATAGCAGCATGATTTATAATCCTTTAGGTATACACTCAGTAATGGGATGGCTGGGTCATGTGGTACATCTAGTTCTAGATCCTTGAGGAATCGCCATACTGTTTTCCATAATGGTTGAACTAGTTTACAATCCCACCAACAGTGTAAAAGTGTTCCTATTTCTCCACATCCTCTCCAGCACCTGTTGTTTCCTGACTTTTTAATGATCGCCATTCTAACTGGTGTGAGATGGTATCTCATTGTGGTTTTGATTTGCATTTCTCTGATAGCCAGTGATGATGAGCATTTTTTCATGTGTCTGTTGGCTGTATGAATGTCTTATTTTGAGAAATGTCTGTTCATATACTTTGCCCACCTTTTGATGGGGTTGTTTGTTTTTTTCTTGTACATTTGTTTGAGTTCTTTGTAGGTTCTGGATATTAGCCCTTTATCAGATGAGTAGATTGCAAAAATTTTCTCCCATTCTGTAGGTTGCCTGTTCACGCTGATGGTAGTTTCTTTTGCTGTGCAGAAGCTCTTTAGTTTCATTAGATCCCATTTGTCAATTTTAGCTTTTCCTACTGTTGCTTTTGGTGTTTTAGACATAAAGTCTTTGCCCATGCCTATGTCCTGAATGGTACTACCTATGTTTTCTTCTAGGGTTTTTATGGTATTAGGTCTAACATCTAAGTCTCTAAACCATCTTGAATTAATTTTCTTATAGGAGTAAGGAAAGGATCCTGTTTCACCTTTCTAGTTGTCACTAGCCTATTTTCCCAGCACCATTTATTAAATAGGGAATCCTTTCCCCATTTCTTGTTTCTCTCAGGTTTGTCAAAGATCAGATGGCTGTAGATGTGTGGTATTATTTCTGAGGGCTCTGTTCTGTTCCATTGGTCTATATCTCTGATTTGGTACCATTACCATGCTGTTCTGGTTACTGTAGCCTTGTAGTATAGTTTGAAGTCAGGTAGCATGATGCCTCCAGCTTTGTTCTTTTGACTTAGGATTGTCTTGGCAATACAGGCTCTTTTTTGGTTCCATATGAACTTTAAAGCAGTTTGTTCCAATTCTGTGAAGAAACTCATTGGTAGCTTGATGGGGATGGCATTGAATCTATAAATAACCTTGGGCAGTATGCCCATTTTTACAATATTGATTCTTCCTATCCATGAGCATGGTATGTTCTTCCATATGTTTGTGTCCTCTTTTCTTTCACTGAGCAGTGTTGTGTAGTTCTACTTGAAGAGGTCCTTTACATCCCTTGTAAGTTCGATTCCTAGGTATTTTATTTTCTTTGAAGCAATTATGAATGGAAGTTCATTCATGATTTGGCTCTCTGTTTGTCTGTTACTGGTGTATAAGAATGCTTGTGATTTTTGCACATTAATTTTGTATCCTGAGACTTTGCTGAAGTTGCTTAAAACAGACTTTAAACCATCAAAGATTAAAAGAGACAAGGCCATTACATAATGGTAAAAGGATCAATTCAACAGGAAGAACTAACTATCCTAAATATATATGCGCCCAATACAGGAGCACCCAGATTCATAAAGCAAGTCCTTAGAGACTTACAAAGAGACTTAGACTCCCATACAATAATAATGGGAGACTTCAAAACTCCACTGTCAACATTAGACAGATCAACGAGACAGAAAGTTAACAAAGATATCCAGAAATTGAACTCATCTCTGCAGCAAGCAGACCTAATAGACAGCTATAGAACTCTCCACCCCAAATCAACAGAATATACATTCTTCTCAGCACCACATCACACTTATTCCAACATTGACCACATAATTGAAACTAAAGCACTCCTCAGCAAATGTACAAGAACAGAAATTATAACAAACTCTCTCTCAGACCACAGTGCAATCAAACTAGAACTCAGGACTAAGAAACTCAATCAAAACCGCTCAACTACATGGAAACTGAACAACCTGCTCCTGAATGACTACTGGGTACATAACGAAATGAAGGCAGAAATAAAGATGTTCTTTGAAACCAATGAGAACAGAGATACAACATACCAGAATCTCTGGGACACTTTTAAAGCAGTGTGTAGAAGGAAATTTATAGCACTAAATGCCCACAAGAGAAAGCTGGAAAGATCTAAAATTGACACTCTAACATCACAATAAAAAGAACTAGAGAAGCAAGGGCAAACAAATTCAAAAGCTAGCAGAAGGCAAAAAATAACTAAGATCAGAGCAGAACTGAAGGAGATAGAGACACAAAAAACCCTCCAAAAAATCAGTGAATCCAGGAGTTAGTTTTTGAAAAGATCAATAAATTTGACAGACCGCTAGCAAGACTAATAAAGAAGAAAAGAGAGAAGAATCAAATAGACGCAATAATAAATGTTAAAGGGGCTATCACCACGGACCTCACAGAAATACAAACTAGGACACTTACACTCTTCCATGACTAAACCAGGAAGAAGTTGAATCCCTGAATAGACCAAGAGCAGGCTCTGAAATTGAGGCAATAATTAATAGCCTACCAACCAAAAAAAGTCCAGGACCAGATGGATTCACAGCTGAATTCTACCAGAGGTACAAGGAGGAGCTGGTACCATTCCTTCTGAAACTATTCCAACCAATAGAAAAAGAGAGAATCCTCCCTAACTCATTTTATGAGGCCAACATCATCCTGATACCAAAGCCTGGCAGAGACACAACAAAAAAAGAGAATTTTCGACCAATATCCCTGATGAACATCGATGCAAAAATCCTCAATAAAATACTGGCAAACCGGATTCTGCAATACATCAAAAAGCTTATCCAACATGATCAAGTGGGCTTCATCCCTGGGATGCAAGGCTGGTTCAACATTCGCAAATCAATAAAGGTAATCCAGCATATAAACAGAACCAAAGACAAGAACCACATGATTATCTCAATAGATGCAGAAAAGGCCTTTGACAAAATTCAACAGCCCTTCATGCTAAAAACACTCAATAAATTTGGTATTGATGGAACGTACCTCAAATTCATAAGAGCTATTTATGACAAACCCACAGCCAATATCATACTGAATGGGCAAAAACTGGAAAAATTCCCTTTGAAAACTGGCACAGGACAGGGATGCCCTCTCTCACCACTCCTATTCAACATAGTGTTGGAAGTATTGGCTAGGGCAATCAGGCAAGAGAAAGAAATCAAGGGTATTCAGTTAGGAAAAGAAGAAGTCAAATTGTCCCTGTTTGCAAATGACATGATTGTATATTTAGAAAACCCCATTATCTCAGCCCAAAATCTCCTTAAGCTGTTCTCCCGTTTTTATCTGAAGATATCTCCTTTTTCCCCACATGCCTGAATGTGCTACCGAATGTCCCCTTGTGAATCCGTCCATGACGCACTTTCAAAACTGCGTAATAGATAGAAAGTTTTATCTATGTGAGATAAATAGACATATTTATCCCAAAGGAGTTTCACAGAAAGCTTCTTTCCAGTTTTTGTGTGAGGATATTTCCTTTTTCACCATAGCCATCCATATACTCCTGAATGTCCCCTGGTAGCTTTTTCTCCAAACGGGATTCCCCAATCCTCTGAGAAGAAAAGTATAACTCTGTGAGTGGAATGCACAGGTCATAAAGCAGCTCCTCTGAAAACTTCTCTCCAGTATCTATCTGAAGGTATTTCCGTTTTCACCATAAGCCTCAAAGCGCTCCTGTGTATCCCTTAGCTGACTAACCTAAACAGTGTTAGAATACTGCTCAATGAAAACAGAAGCTTAACTGTGCGAGTGGAATTCACGTGACCTAGAACATTTTCACAGAATGGTTCCTTCTGGTTTTTATCAGAGGGTATTTCTTTTTCAGGATATTCTTAAGAGTGTTCCCAAATGTCCTTTCTCAGGTTCCACAGGAGCAGTGATTACAAACTGCTCAATCCAAAGAATGATTTAACTCTATGAGATGAATGCACACATCACAAAGCAGTTGATCTGAAAGCTTCTCTCCAGTTTTCATCGGAAGATGTTTCTTTTCTCACCACAAGACTCCAGGTGCCAATTAATATCCCTTCACAGATTCCTCAAATACACCGTTTCCAAACTGGGCAACGCAGTGTAAGCTTTAACTCTGTGAAATGAATGCAAACGTCAGAGAGCCGTTTCTTGGAAAGCTTCCTTCTGGGTTTTATTTCCAGATAATTCACTTTTCACCACAGTCTTCAATGAGCTGCAAAATATCACTTTTTCAGTATTACAGGAACAGTGTTCAAACACTGCCTTATGAGAAAAGAGGAATAACTCCCTGAGTGGAATGCACACATCACAAAGTAGTTTCTCAGAAAGCTTCTCTCCAATTTTTACCTGAAGATATCTCCTATTTCCCCACAGGTCTCAATGTGCTCCTAAATGTCCCTTCTCGAATCTATCCATGACATAGTTTCCAAGCTGTGTAACGGAAAGAATGTTTTATCTATATAAGATGAAGAGACATGTCTATCACAAAGCAGTTGTCCCAGAAAGCTTCTTTCCAGTTTTTGTCTGAAGATATTTCCTTTTTCACAATAGCCATGGATATACTGCCGATTGTCCCCTGGTAGCTTTTTCTCCAAGTGGGATGCCCCAATCCTCTATGAGAAGAAAAGTATAACTCTGTGAGTGGAATGCACATGTCACAAAGCAGCTCCTTGGATATCTTCTCTCCAGAATCTAACTGAAGATATTTCCATTTTCACCGTAAGCCTCAAAGAACTCCTGAGTATCCCTTAGCTGACTAACCTAAAACAGTGTTAGAATACTGCTCAATGAAAACAGAAGCTTAACAGTGCGAGTGGACTTCATGTGACCTAGAGCGGTTTCACAGAAAGTTTCCTTCTGGTTTTTTTCAGAGGGTATTTCTTTTTTAGCATATTCTTAAGAGCATTTCCAAATGTCCTTTCTCAGGTTCCACAGAAACAGTGATTTCAAACTCCTCAATCCAAAAACTGATTTAACACTATGATATGAATACACACATCACAAAGCAGTTGCTCCAAAACCTTCTCTCCAGTTTTCATTGGAAGATGTTTCCTTTCTCAACACAAGTCTCCGGGCGTCAATTAATATCCCTTCACAGATTCCTCAAAGACACAGTTTCCAAACTGGGCATCGTAGTGTAAGCTTTAACTCTATGAAATGATTGCACACGTCAAAGATCAGTCTCCTGAAGTGTTCTTCGGGGTTTTATTTCATGATATTTTGCTTTTCACCATAGTCTTCAATGCACTGCAAAATATCACTTTTTCAGTTTTACATGAACAGTGTTCAATCACTGTCTTAAGAGAAAAGAGGTATAACTCCCTGAGTGGAATTCACACATCACAAAGCAGTTTCTCAGAAAGCTTCTCTCCAGTTTTAATCTGAAGATATTTCATATTTCCCCAAAGGTCTGAATGTGCTCCTGAATGTCACTTCGCGAATCCGTCCATGACGCAGTTTCAAAACAGTGTAGTAGAAAGAAAGTTTTATCTATATGAGATGAATAGATATATCTATCACAAAGCAGTTTCATATAAATCTTCTTTCCAGTTTTTGTCTGAGGATATTTCCTTTTTCACCATAGCCATCCATATACTCTCGAATGTCCCCTGTTAACTTTTTCTCCAAACGGCATTCCCCAATCCTCTATGAGAAGAAAAGTATAAATCTGTGAGTGAAATGAACACATCACAAAGCAGCTCCTCAGAAATGTTCTTTCCAGTATCTATCTGAAGATATTTTCATTTTCACCGCAAGCCTCAAAGCGCTCCCAAGTATCCCTTAGCTGACTAACCTAAAACAGTGTTATAATACTGCTCAATGAAAACAGAAGCTTAACTGCCGGAGTGGCCTTCACGTGACCTAGAGCAGTTTCACAGAAAGTTTCCTTCCTGTTTTTATCAGAGGGTATTTCTTTTCAGCATATTCTTAAGAGCCTTCCGAAATATCCTTTCTCAGGTTCCACAGACAGAGTGATTTCAAACTGCTCAATCCAAAAAGCGATTTAACTCTATGAGATGCATACACACATCACAAAGCAGTTGATCTGAAAGCTTCTCTCCAGTTTTCATCGGAAGATGTTTCCTTTCTCATCACAAGCCTCCGGGCGCCACTTAATATCCCTTCACACATTCCTCAAAGGTAGGGTTTCCAAACTGGACAACGAAGTGTAAGCTCTAACTCACTGAAATGAATGCACACGTCGGAGAGCTGTTTCTTGGAATGCTTCTTTCTAGGTTTTATTTCAGGATATTTCACTTTTCAAAATAGTCTTCAATGTGCTGCAAAATATCACTTTTTCAGTTTTACAGGAACAGTGTTCAAACACTGCATTATGAGAAAAGAGGTACAACTCCCTGACTGGAATGCACACATCACAAAGCAGTTTCTCAGAAAGCTTCTCTCCAGTTTTTATCTAAAGTTATCTCCTATTACCCCACAAGCATGAATGTGCTCCCGAATGTCCCTTCGTGAATCCGTTCATCACACAGTTACAAAATTGTGTAATGGAAAGACAGTTTTATCTATGCGAGATGAATAGATGTATCTCTCACAGAGCAGTTTCCCAGAAAGCTTCTTTCCAGTTTTTGTCAGGATATTTCCATTTTTACCATAGCCGTCCAAATATTCCCGAATGTCCCCTGTACCGTTTTCTCTAAACGGGTTCCCGAATCCTCTATGAGAAGAAAAGTATAACTCTGTGAGTTGAATGCACACGTCACAAAGCAGCTCCTCGGAAATCTTCTCTCCAGTATCTATCTGAAGATATTTCCATTTTCAACGTAAGCCTCAAAGCACTCCCGAATAGCACTTTGCCGACTTAACAAAAACAGTGTTAGAATACTGCTCAATGAAAACAGAAACTTAACTGTGTGAGTGGAATTCATGTGACCTAGAGCAGTTTCACAGAATGTTTCCTTCTGCTGTTTATCGGAGGGTATTTCTTGTTCAGCATATTCTTAAGAGCGTTCCCAAATGTCCTTTTCAGGTTACACAGAAACAGTGATTTCAAACTGCTTAATCCAAAGAATGATTTAACTCTATGAGATGAATACACACATCACCAAGCAGTTGCTCTGAAAGCTTCTCTCCAGTTTTCATCGAAAGACGTATCCTTTATCACCACAAGCCTCCAGGCGTCACTTACTATCCCTTCAGAGATTCTTCAAATACAGAGTTTCCAAAATGGGCAATGTAGTGTAAGCTTTAACTCTCTGAAATGAATGCACACGTCAGAGAGCAGTTTCTAGGAATGCTTCTTACTGGTTTTATTTCAGGATATTACACTTTTTGTCATATTCTTCAATGTACTGCAAAATATCACCTTTTCAGTTTTACAGGAACAGTGTTCAAACACTGCCTTATGAGAAAAGAGATATATCTTCCTGAGTGGAATGCGCACATTACAAAGCAGTTTCTCAGGAAGCTTCTCTCCAGTTTTTATCTGAAGATATCTCCTATTACCCCACAAGCATGAATGTGCTCTCAAATATCCCTTCGTGAATCCCTCCATGACGCAATTTCAAAACTGTGTAAAGGAAAGAAAGTTTTATCTATGTGAGATGAATAGAAATATCTATCACAAAGGAGATTCACAGATAGTTACTTTCCAGTTTTTATCTGAACATATTTTCTTTCTCACCATAGTCCTGAATGTCCTCCCGAATGTCCCTTTATGGATCCGTCCATTACAGCATTTCCAAGGTGCGTAATGTAAAGAAATCCTTATATATGTGAGATGAATACACACATCACAGAGCAGATTCATAGAAAGCTTTTTTCCAGTTTTTGTCTGAGACTATTTTCCTTTTCACCATAAGCATCAACATGCTCCTGAATATCACTTGGTAACTATTTCTCCAAAAAGGTTTCCCTGATGCTGTATGAGAAGAGAGGTATAACACTGTGAGTGGAATGCACACGTCACAAAGCAGTTCCTCAGAAGCTTCTCTCCAGTTTCGGTGTTTACATACATCCTTTTTCACTGTAAGCCTCAAAGAACTCCCTAATATCCCTTCACATGCTAAACATAAACAGGGTTAGAAAACTGCTCAGTGAAAAGAGAGGCTTAACTGAGCAAGAGGAATTAAGAAGACACAGAGCAGTTTCACAGAAAGCTTCCTTCTGGATTTTACCTTAGGATATTGCTTTCCCTATATTCCAAGCAGTGTTTCCAAATGTCCTCTCTCAGAATCCACAGAAACAGTGATTTCAAACTGCTCAATACAAAGAATGGTTTAACTCTATGAGACAAATACACACATCACAAAGCAGTTGTTCGGAAAGCTTCTCTCCAGTTTTCATTGGAAGACATTTCCTTGCTCACCACAAGCCTCCGGGCACACTTAATATGCCTTCACAGAAAGCTTCAAGAGGAATCCAGGTGACAAAGAGCAGTTTCACATAAAGCTTCCTTCTAGTTTTTATCTCAGGTTATTTCCTTTTCAGGATATTCTAAAGGGTGTTTCCAAATGTCCTCTCTCAGATTCCACAGAAACAATGATTTCAAAGTACTCAATCCAAAGAATGATTTAACTCTATGAGAATAATACACACATCACAAAACAGCTGCTAAGAAATCTTCTCTCCAGTTTTCAACGGAAGACGTTTCCTTGCTCGCCACAGTCCTCCATTTGCCACTTAATATCCCTTTGCAGAATCCTCAAAGACAGACTTTCCAAACTGGGAAATGCACAGGAAGCTTTAACTCTGTGGAATGAATGGACATGTCAAAGAGCAGTTTCTTGGAATGCTAAAGCCTCCAAGCACTCCCAAATGTCCCTTTGCAGACAAAACAAAAACAGTGTTAGAATACTCCTCAATGAAAAGACAAGCTTAACGGTGTGAGCAGAATTCACACGACATGGAACAGTTTCACAGAAAGCAACCTTCCGGTTACTATCTGAGGTTGTTTCTTTTTCAGGATATTCTAAACAGCGTTCCAAAATGTCCTTTCTCAGATTCCACAGAAACAGTCATTTTAAACTGCTCAATCCAAAGAATGATTTAAATCTATGAGATGAATACAAACATCAAAAAAGAGTTGCTCAGAAAGCTTCTCTCCAGTTTTCAACGGAAAACATATCCTTTCTCGCCACAGGCCTCTGGTCGCCCCTTAATATTCCTTCAAAGAATCCTCAAAGGCAGACTTTCCAAACTGGGAAATATAGAGTAAGCTTTAAGTAGATGCAATGAATGGGTATGTCAGAGAGCAGTTGCTTGGATCGCTTCTTTCCGGGTTTTATTTGACAATTTTCACTCTTCACTATAGTCTTCAAAGTGCTCCGAATATCACTTTTTTAGTTTTACAGGAACAGTGTTCCAACATTGCCATATGAGAAAAGAGGTATAACTCCCTGAGTGGAATGCACACATCAGAAAGCAGTTTCTCAGAAAGCTTCTTTCCAGTTTTTAACTGACGATATTTCCTTTTACACCATAGGTCCGAATGTGATCTCAAATATCCTTTCACAGGTCCATCCATGATGGAGTTTCCAAGCTGCATAATGTAAAGAAAGCTTTATCTATGTGAGATGAATAAACATTGCAAAAAGCAGATTCACAGAAAGCTTCTTTCCAGTATTTGTCTGAGGATATTTCCTTTTTGACAATAGCCATCCATATACTCCCGAATGTCCCTTGGTATCTTTTTCTCCAAAAGGGTTTCCCCAATCCTTTATGAAAAGAGAGCTATAACACTGTGAGTGAAATGCATAGCTCACAAAGCAGTTCCTCTGAAAGCCTCTTTCCAGTTTCTATCTGAACAGATTTCCTTTTTCACCATCAGCCTCAAAGCACTCACGAGTATCCTTTCGCACGCTAAACTTAAACAGTGTTAGAAAAGTGCTCAATGAAAAGAGAAGCTTAACTGAGGAAAATGAATTCACATGAGACACAGCAGTTTCACAGAAAGCTTCCTTCTGAATTTTACCTGAGGATATTTCTTTCCCCATATTCTTTTTTTTTTTTTTTTTGAGACGGAGTCTCGCTCTGTCACCCAGGCTGGAGTGCAGTGGCCGGATCTCAGCTCACTGCAAGCTCCACCTCCCGGGTTCACGCCATTCTCCTGCCTCAGCCTCCCGAGTAGCTGGGACTACAGGCGCCTGCCACCTCGCCCGGCTAGCTTTTTTATTTTTTAGTAGAGACGGGGTTTCACCGTGTTAGCCAGGATGGTCTCGATCTCCTGACCTTGTGATCCGCCCATCTCAGCCTCCCAAAGTGCTGGGATTACAGGCTTGAGCCACCGCGCCTGGCTTCTTTCCCCATATTCTAAAGAGCGTTCCCAAATGTCCTTCCTCAACTCCACAGAAAGAGTGATTTCAAACTGCTCAATCCAAAGAATGATTTAACTCTATGAGATGAATACACACATCACAAAGCAGTTGCTCAGGCCTCCAAGGCACCACTGAATATCCCTTCGCATATTCCTCAAAGACAGAGTTTGCAAACTGGGCAATGAAGAGTACGCTTTAATCCTGTGAAGTGAATGCACATATCAGAAGTCATTTTCTTGGAATGTTTCTTTCTAGGTTTTACTCGAGGATAGTTCACTTTTCGCCATAGTCTTCAATGCACTCTGAAATATCACTTTTTCAGTTTTACAGGAAGGGTGTTCAAAAACTACCTTATGAGAAAAGAGATGTAACTCCCTGAGTGGAATGCACACATCACAAGGCAGTTTCTCAGAAAGCTTCTATCCAGTTTTTATCTGAAGATATCTCCTTTTTCACCATAGGCTTGAATACACTCCTGAATATTCCTTCGTGGATCCGTCATGAAGGAGTTTTCAAACTGCGTAATATAAGGAAAGTTTTATCGATGTGAGATGAATAAACATATCTATCACAAAGCAGTTTCACAGAAATCTGCTTTCCAGTTTTTGTCTGAGGACATTTCATTTTTCACCATAACCGTCCTTATACTCTCAAATGTTCCTGGGTAGCATTTTCTCCAAAAGGGATTCACCAATCATCTATGAGAAGATACGTGTAACTCTGTGAGTGGAATGCACACGTCACAAAGCAGCTGCTCGGAAACCTTTTCTCTAGTTTCTATCTGAAGATATTTCTGTTTTCACCATAAGCCTCAAAGCGTTAGCAAATATCCCTTCACAGATTAAGCAAAAACAGTGTTAGAATACTGCTCAATGAAAAGAGAAGCTTACCTGTGCGAGTGGCATTCAGGCAAGAAAGAGCAGTTTCACAGAACGTTTCCTTCTTGCTTCTATCTGAGGTTATTTCTTTTGCAGGATATTTGAAAGAGCATTCCCAAATGTCCTTTCTCAGATTCCACAGAAACAGTGATTATAAACTGCTCAATCCAAAGAATGATTGAACTCTATGAGGTGAATACACGCATCCCAAAGCAGTGGCTCGGAAAGCTTCTCTCCAGTTTTCAACGGAAGATATTTCCTTGCTCAACACAGTCCTCTGGGCACCACTTAATATCCCTTTGAAGATTCCTCAAATATAGAGTTTCCAAACTGGACAATGTACAGTAAGTTTTAACTCTGTGAGATGAATGCATGTATCAGAGAGTAGTTTCTTGGAAAGCTTCTTTTAGGGTTTTTATTTGAGGATATTTCACTTTTCACCATTGTCTTCAATGCGCTCAGAAATACCACATTCTCAGTTTTTCAGGAACAGTGTTCAAACACTGCCTTATGAGAAAAGAGGTATAACTCCCTGAGAGGAATGCACACATCAAAAAGCAGTTTTTCAGAAAGCTTCCCTCCGGGATTTATCTGAAGATATTTCCTTTTTCTCCACAGTCCTAAATGTGCTCCCAAATGTCCCTTCGCGGATAAGTCCATGACATAGTTTCCAAGCTGTGTAACACAAAAATGTTTTATATATGTGTGATTAATACATATAGCAAAAGGTAGGTTCACGGAAAGCTTCTTTGCCGTTCTTATCTGATGATATTTCCTTTTTTAACCTAGTCCTGAATGTGCTCCTGAATGTCCCTTCGTGCATCCGCCCATGACAGAGTTTCCAAGCTGCATAATGTAAAGAAAGCTTTATCTATGTGAGATGAATACATATATCACAGCTGTTTCATAGAAAGCTTCTTTCCAGTTTTTGTCTGAAGTATTTTTCTTTTCACCATAGGCATCAACATGCTCCCAAATATCACTTGGTACCTTTTTCTCCAAAAGGGTTTCCCCGATGCTGTATGAGAAGAGAGGTATAACACCGTGAGTGGAATCCACACGTCACAAAGCAGTTTCTCGGAAAACTTCTCTCCAATATCGGTCTGAATATACTTCCTTTTTCAATGTAAGCTTCAAAGCGCTCCTGAATTTCTCCTCACACAATAAAAATAAACAGGGTTAGAAAACTGCTCAACGAAAGAGAGGCTTAACTGAGTGAGAGGAATTAAGACGACACACAGCAGTTTCACAGAAAGCTTCCTTCTGGATTTTACCTGAGGATATTTCTTTCTCCATATTCTAAGGAGTGTACCCAAAAGTCCTTCTTCAGATTCCACACAAGCTGTGACATCAAACTGCTCAATCCAAAGAATGGTTTAACTCCATGAGACGAATACAAACCTCAGCAAACAGTTGCTCAGAATGCTTCTCTCTGGTTTTTTCTGGAAGACATTTTCTTGCTCGCCACAGGCTTCCGGTTGCCACTTAGTATCCCTTCGCAGAATCCTCGAAGACAGACTCTCCAATCTGGGAAATGTAGAGTAAGCTTTAACTCTCTGAAATGAATGCACATGTCAGAGAGCAGTTTCTTGGAATGCTTCTTTCTGGGTTTTATTTGATGACATAGCTCTTTTCGTCAGAGTCTTCAACGTGCTGCGAATATCATTTTTTTGTTTCACAGAAACAGTGTTCAAACAGCGTCTTATTAGAAGAAAGGTATAACTCCCTGAGTGGAATGCACACATCACCAAGCAGTTTCTCAGGAAGCTTCTCTCCATTTTCAATCTGAAGATATTTCCTTTTTCACAATAGGCCTGTATGTGATCCCGAATATCCCTTTGCTGATCCATCCATGACAGATTTTCCAGGCTGCGTAATGTAAAGAAAGCTTTATCTATGTGAGATGAATAAACATAGCAAAAAGCAGATTCACAGAAAGCTTCTTTCAAGTTTTTATCTGAAGATATTTCCTTTTTCACCATAGTCCTGAATATCCTCCCGAATGTCCCTTCGTGCATCCCTCCATGACAGAGTTTCCAAGCTCTGTAATGTAAAGAAAGCTTTATCTATGTGAAATAATATACATATCACAGAGCTGTTTCATAGAAAGCTTCTTTTCAGTTTTTGCCTGAGGCTATTTCCCTTTTCACCATAGGCATCAACAGGCTCCCTAATATCACTTGGTACCTTTTTCTCCAAAAAAGGTTTCCCCGATGCTGTATGAGAAGAGAGGTATAACACCATGAGTGGAATGCACACATCACAAAGCAGTTCCTCGGAAAGTTTCTCTCTAGTTTCGGTCTTAATGTATTTTCTTTTTCACCATAAGCCTCAAAGTGCTTCCGAATATCCCTTCACATGCTTAACAGAAACAAGGTTAGAAAACTGCTCAATGGGCCGGGCGTGGTGGCTCAAGCCTGTAATCCCAGCACTTTGGGAGGCCGAGACGGGTGGATCACGAGGTCAGGAGATCGAGACCATCCTGGCTAACACGGTGAAACCCCGTCTCTACTAAAAAAATACAAAAAAAACTAGCCGGGCGAGGTGGCGGCGCCTGTAGTCCCAGCTACTCGGGAGGCTGAGGCAGGAGAATGGCGGGAACCCAGAAGGCGGAGCTTGCAGTGAGCCGAGATCGCGCCACTGCCCTCCAGCCTGGGCGACAGAGCGAGACTCTGTCTCAAAAAAAAAAAAAAGAAAGAAAAGAAAAAGAAAACTGCTCAATGAAAGGAGAGGCTTAACTGAGCAAGAGGAATTAAGATGACACAGAGCAGTTTCACAGAAAGCTTCCTTCAGAATATTACCTAAGGATATTTCTTTCTCCATATTCTAAGAGGCGTTCCTAATTATCCTTTCTCAGATTCCACAGAAGCAGTGATTTCAACTGCTCTATTCAAAAAATGGTTTAACTCTCTGAGACGAATACAAACATCACAAAGCAGTTGCTCAGAAAGTTTCTCTCCAGTTTTCATCGGAAGACATTTCCTTGCTCATCACAAGCCTCCGGGCGACACTTAATATCCTTTCAGACATTCCTCAAAGACAGAATTTCCAAACTGAGCAACGTAGAATAAGCTTTAACTCTGTGAAATGAATGCACATATCAGAGAGCAGTTTCTTGGAAGGCTTCTCTCTGGGTTTCATTTGAGGATATTTGATTTTTAGCCACAGTCTTCAATATGCTCTGAAATATAACTTTTTTTGTTTTACAAGAACAGTATTTAAACAGTGTCTTATGAGAAAAGCGGTATAACTCCCTGAGTGGAATGCACACATCAAAAAGCAGTTTCTTAGAAAGCTTCTCTCCAGTTTTTACCTGAAGATATTTCCTATTTGACCATCGGCCTGAATGTGCTCCTGAATGTCCCTTCACGAATCTGTCCGTGACGGAGTTTCAAAACTGGGTAATAGAAAGACAGTTTTATCTATGTGAGATGAATAAACATATCTATCACAAAGCAGTTTCACAGAAAGCTTTTTTCCAGTTTTTTTCTGAGGATATTTCCTTTTTCACCGTAGCAGTCCCTATAATCCCGAATGTACCTTGGTACCATTTTTTCCAAAAGGGATTCCCCAATCCTCTCTGAGAAGAAAGGTATAATACTGTGAGTGGAAAGCACACATGAAAAAGCAGCTCCTTGGAAAGCTTCTCTCCATTTTCAATCCGAAGATATTTCCTTTTTCACCATAAGCCTCAAAGCGCTCCCGGATATCTCTTCACAGACTAAACAAAAACAGTGTTAGAATACTGCTCAATGAAAAGAGAAGCTTAACTTGCGAGCGACATTCATGCAACACAGGGCAGTTTCACAGAAAGATTCCTTCTGGTTTCTATCTGAGGTTATTTCTTTTTCAGGATATTCTAAAGAGCGTTCCCAAATGTCCTGTCTCAGATTCCACAGAAACAGTGATTTCAAAGTCTCAATCCAAAGAATGATTTAACTCTATGAGATGCATACAAACATCACAAAAGAGTTGCTCAGAAAGCTTCTCTCCAATTTTCAACGGAAGACATTTCCTTGCTCTCCACAGGCCGCTGGTTGCCACTTAATATCCCTTCGCAGAATCCTCAGTGACAGACTTTCCAAACTGGAAAATGTAGAGTAAGCTTTAACTCTGTGAAATGAATGCACATGTCAGAGAGCAGTTTCTTGGAATGCTTCTTTCTGGGTTTTATTTGATGACATTTCTCTTTACGCCATAGTCTTCAACATGCTCCAAACATCACTTTTTTAGTTTTACAGAAACAGTGTTCAAACAGTGCCTTATGAGAAGGAAGGTATAACTCCCTAAGTGGAATGCACACATCACCAAGCAGTTTCTCAGAAAGCTTCTCTCCAGTTTTTATCTGACGATATTTCCTTTTTCACCATAGGCCCAAATGTGATTCCAAATATCACTTTGTGGATCCATCCATTACAGATTTTCCAAGCTGAGTAATGTAAAGAAAGCTTTATCTATGTGAGATGAATAAACATAGCAAAAAGCAGATTCACAAAAAGCTTCTTTCCAGTTTTTATCTGAAGATATTTCCTTTTTCTCCATAGTTCTGAACGTGCTCCAAAAAGTTCCTACGTGGATCCGTACATGACACAGTTTTCAAGCTGCATAATGTAAAGAAAGCTTCATCTATGTGAGATGAATACACAGATCATAGAGCAGTTCCATAGAAAGATTCTTTCCAGTTTCTGTCTGATGCTATTTCCCTTTTCACCATAGGCATCAACATGCTTCAAAATATCATTTGGTATCTTTTGTTCCACCGATACTGTATGAGAAGAGAGGTGTAACACCGTGAGTTGAATGCACACGTCACAAAGCAGTTCCTCAGAAAGCTTCTCTCCAGTTTCAGTGTTTACATATATCCTTTTTCACCGTAAGCCTCAAAGCACTCCCGAATGTCTCATCACACGCTAAACATAAACAGGGTTAGAAAACTGCTAAATGGAAAGAAAGGCTTAACTGAGCGAGAGGTATTGAGACAACACAGAGTAGTTTCACAGAAAACTTCCTTCTGGGTTTTACTTGAGGATATTTCCTTCTCCCTATTCTAAAGAACGTTCCCAAATGTCATTTCTCAGATTCCACAAAGACAGTGATTTCTAACTGCTCAATCCAAAGAATTGTTTAATTCTATGAGATAGAGTTAGTTGCAGTTGCTCAGAAAGCAGTTGCTCAGAAAGCAGTTGCAGTTGCTCAGAAAGAAGCAGTTGGTCAGAAAGCTTCTTTCCAGTTTTCATCGGAAGAGGATTCCTTGCTCATTACAAGACTCTGGGCGCCACTTAATATCCCTTCACAAATTACTCAGAGACAGAGTTTCCAAACTGGGCAACACAGAGTAAGCTTTAACTCTGTGAAATGAATGCACATACCATAGAGCAGTTTCTTGGAACACTTCTTTCTGGGATTTATTTGATGATATTTCACTTTTTGCCATAGTCTTCAATGAGCTCCAAAATCTCACTTTTTCAGTTTTACAGGAACAGTGTTCAAACTCTGCCTTATGAGAAAAGAGGTATAACTCCCTGAGTGGAATGCACACATCACAAAGCAGTTTCTCATACAACTTCTTTCCAGATTGTGTCTGAGGATATTTCCTTTTGCACCATATCCATCCATATACTCCTGAATATCCCCTGGTAGCTTTTTCTGCAAAAGGAATTCCCCAATCTTGTATGAGAAGAAGGTTATAATTCTGTGAGTGGAATGCACACATCACGAAGTGACTCCTCGGAAAGCTTCTCTCCTCTTTCTATCTGAGGTTATTTTCTTTTTAACCATAAGTCTCAAAGTGTTCCCGAATTTCGCTTTGCAGACTAAACAAAAACAGTGTTAGAATATTGCTAAATGAAAAGGGAAGCTTTAATATGTGAGCGGAATCCAAGCGACAGAGAGTAGTTTCACAGAAAGCTTCCTTCTGGTTTCTATCTGAGGTTATTTCTTTTTCAGGATATTCTAAAGAGTGTTCACAAATGTCCTCTCTCTGATTCCACAGAAACAGTGATTTCAAACTGCTCAATCCAAAGAATGATTTAACTTTATGAGATGAATAGAAACATCACAAAAGAGATGCTCAGAAAGTTTCTCTGCTATTTTCAACGGAGACATTTCGTTGATCGCCACAGTCCTCCGGTTGCCACTTAATATCATGTTGTAGAATCCTCAAAGACAGACTTTCCAAACTGGGAAATGTAGAGTAAGCTTTAACTCTGTGAAATGAGTGGACATGTCAGAGAGTAGTTTCTTGGAATGCTTCTTTCAGAGATTTATTGGACTACATTTCACTTTTTGCCATAGTCTTCAATGTGTTCTGAATATTACTTTTTTTAGTTTTACAGGAACAGTGTTCAAACAGTGCCTTATGAGAACAAAGGTATAACTCCCTGAGTGGAATGCACATATCACCAAGCAGTTTCTCAGAAAACTTCTCTCCAGGTTTTATCTGATGATATTTCCTTTTTCACCATAGGCCTGAATGAGTTCCTGAATGTCTCTTTGCCGATCCGTCCATGACGGAGTTTCAAAACTGCGTAATATAAAGAAGATTTTATCTACGGGAGATGACTAAGCATATCCATCACAAAGCAGTTTCACAGAAAGCTTCTTTCCAGTTTTTGTCTATCCATATTTCCTTTTTAACCATAGCCATCCATATAGTCCCTAATGTCCCTTGGTAGCTTTTTCTCCAAAAGGGATTCCCCAATCACCTATGAAAAGAAAGGTATAATTCTTTGAGTAGAGTGCACATGTCACAAAGCAGCTCCTCAGAAAGCTTCTCTCCAGTTTCTATCTGAAGATATGTCCGTTTTCACTATGATCCTAAAACTACTCCCACATATCCCTTCACGGACTAAAGAAAATCAGTGTTAGAATACTGTTCAATGACAGGAGGAGCTGAACTGTGTGAGTGAAATTCACATGACACAGAGCAGTCTCACAGAAAGCTTCCTTCTGTTTTTTATCTGCGGGTATTTCTTTTTCAGCATATTCTAAGGAGCGTTCCCAAATATCCTTTCTCAGATTCCACATAAAGAGTGATTTCAAACTCTTCAATCAAAGAATGATTTAATTCTATGAGAATAACACACACATCACAAAGATGCTGCTCAAAAAGCTTCTCTCCCGTTTTCAACGTAAGACATTTCCTTCCTCACCCCAGGCCTCCGGGAACCACTTAATATCCCTTCGCAGATTCCTCAAAGACAGAGTTTCCAAACTAGGCAATGTAGACTCTGCTTTAACTCTGTGAAATGAATGCACATATCAGAGAGTAGTTTCTTGGAACTCTTCTTTCTGAGTTTTACTTGAGGAGAGTTCTCTTTTCGCCATAGTCTTCAATACGTTCCGTAATATCACTTTTTCGGTTTTACAGGAACAGTGTTCAAACACTGCCTTCTGATAAAGGACGTATAACTCCCTGAGTGGAACGCACACGTCACAAAGCATTTTCTCAGAAAGCTTCTCTCCAGTTTTTATCTGAAGTAATTTTCATTTTCAACATAGGCCTGAATGTACTCCCGAATGTCCCTTTGCGGATCCGTCCATGATGGAATTTGAAAGCTGTGTAATGTAAAGAAAGCTTTATCTGTGTGAGATGAATAAACATAGCAAAAGAAGATTCACAAAAAGCTTCTATCAAGTTTTTATCTAAATATATTTCCTTTATCACCATAGTCCTGAATGTGCTCTTGAATGTCCCTTCGCAGATCTGTCCATGACAGAGTTTCCAAGCTGTGTAATGTAAAGAAAGCTTTATCTACGTGAAATGAATGCACATACCACAGAAAGCTTTTTTCCAGTTTTTGTCTGAGGCAATTTGCCTTTTCACCATAGGCATCAATATGCTCCCAGATATCCCTTGTTAAATTTTTTCCCAAAGGGGTTTCCCTGATGCTGTATGAGAAGAGAGGTATAACACTGTGAGTGAAATACACACATCACAAAGCGACTCTGCGATAAGATTCTCTCCAGTTTCTATCTGAAGATATTTCCATTTCCACCATAAGCTTTAAAGTACTCCCGAATATCCCTTCACAGACTAAAGAAAAAGAGTGTTAGAATATTGCTCAATGAGAAGAGAAGCTGAACTGTGTCAGTGGAATTCACATGACACATAGTAGTCTCACAGAAAGCTTCCTTCTGTTTTTTATCTGAGGGTATTTCTTTTTCAGCATTTTCTAAAGATCGTTCCCAAATTTCCTTTCTCAGATTCCACAGAAACAGTGATTTCAAACTGCTTAATCCAAAGAATGATTTAACTCTATGACAATAATACACACATCACAAAGCAGCTGCTCAGAAGGCTTCTCTCCAGTTTTCAATGTAAGATGTTTCCTTCCCCATCACAGGCCTCCGGGAGCCACTTAACATCCATTCACAGATTACTCAAAGACAGAGTTTCCACACTGGGCAATGTAGTGTAAGTTTCACCTCTGTGAAATTAATGCACATTGTCACAGAGTAGTTTCTTTGAACGCTTCTTTCTGGGTTTTATTTGAGGAGAGTTCTCTTTTCACCATAGTCTTCAATGCGCTCCGTAATATCACATCTTCGGTTTTACAGTAACAGTATTCAAACACTGCCTTATGAGGAAAGAGGCATAACTCCCTGAGTGGACTGCACACGTCACATAGCAGTTTCTCAGAAAGCTTCTCTCCAGTTTTTATCTGAGGATATATGCATTTTCAACATAGGCCTGAATGTACTCCCGAATGTGCCTTCGCACATCGGTCCATGACAGAGTTTCCAAGCTGCGTAATGTAAAGAAAACTTTATCTATGTTAGCTGAATATACATAGCAAAAAGGAGATTCACAGAAACCTTCTTTCCAGTTTTCATCTGATGTTATTTCCTTTTTCACTGTACTCCTGAATTTGCTCCCGAATGTCCCTTCGCAGATCCGTCCATGATGGAGTTTCCAAGCTACATAACATAAAGAAAGCTTTATCTATGTGAGATGAATGCACATACAAGAGAGCAGTTTCACAGAAAGCTTCTTTCCAGTTTTAGTCTGAGGCTAGTTCCTTTTTCACCATAGGCATTAATGTGCCCCCAAATATCTCTTGGAACCTTTTCCTCCAAAAGGGTTTCCCCGAATCTGTATGAGAACAGAGGTAAAACATTGTGAGTGGAATACACACGTCACAAAGTAGTTCCTCAAAAAGATCCTCTCCACTTTCTATCTGAACTTATTTCCTTTTTCACCATAAGCCTCAAAGCGCTTCCTAATATCCCTTCACACGCTAGAAATAAACAGTGTTACAAAACAGCTCAAAGACTTGAAAAGCTTAACTGAGTGAGAGGAATTCACACGATGCACAGCAGTTTCACAGAAATCTTCATTCTAGTTTTTATCTGAGGATATTACTTTCTCCATATTCTAAAGACTGTTCCCAAATGTCCTTTCTCAGAGAAAGTTTCTGAGCAACTGCTTTGTGACGTGTGTATTCATCTCATAAAGTTAAATCATTCTTTGGATTGAGGAGTTTGAAATCAATGTTTCTGTGGAATCTGCGGAAGGGCATTTTGAAATGTTCTTTAGAATATGGAGAAAGAAATATCCTCTGATAAAAACCAGAAGGAAACTTTCTGTGAAACTGCTATATGTCGCATGAATTCCTTGTGCTCAGTTAAGCTTCTCTTTTCATTGAGCACTTTTCCAACACTGTTTATGTTTAGCGTGTGAAGGGATATTCGTGAGTGCTTTGACAAGGTGAAAAAGGAAAAATGTTCAGATAGAAACTGGAGAGAGCTTTCCGAGGAACTACCTCTCTTTATATAAAGGATTGGGAATCACTTTTGGAGAAAAAGATACCAAGGGACATTCGGGTGTATATGAACACACATATCACAGATCAGTTTCACAGAAATCTTCTTTCCAATTTTTGTCTGAGGCTATTCTCTTTTTCTACATTGGCGTCAATATGCTCCCGAATATCCCTTGATAACATTTTCTCCAAAATGTTTTCCCGATGCTGTATGAGAAGAGAGGTATAACACTCTGAGTGGAATGGATACATCACAAAGCAGTTCCTCAGACAGCTTCTCTCCATTTTCAGTATGAAGCTATGTGTAAAAGGAAATATCCTCAGAGAAAAACTGGAAAGAAGCTTTCTGTGAATCTGGTTTTATAATTTTTATTCATCTCACATAGATAAAGCTTTCTTTACATTACGCAGCTTGAAAACTCTGTCATGGACCAATCCACAAAGGGACATTCGAGAGCACATTCAGGACTATTTTGAAAATGGAAATATCTTTAGATTCAAAACTGGAGAGAAGCTTTCTGAGAAACTGCTTGGCCATGTGTGCATTCCATTCAGGCAGTTATATGTCTTTTCTCATAAGGCAGTGTTTGAACACTGTCCCTGTAAAACCGAAAAAGTGATATTATGGAGAGCATTGAAGACAGTGGCGAAAAGTGAAATATCCTCAAGTAAAACCCAGAAAAAGCATTCCAAGAAACTGCTCTCTGATATGTGCAATCATTTCACAGAGTTAAAGCTTACTCTACATTGCCCAGTTTGGAAACTCTGTCTTTGAGGAATCTGTGAAGGGATATTATGTGGCGCCCGGAGGTTTGTGGTGAACAAGGAAGTTATGAAGTTATTTCAGTATGAAGTTATTTCCTTTTTCAATTTAATCCTGAAAGTGCTCACGAATATCCCTTTGCACACTAAACATAAACAGTATGAAAACTGCTCAACGAAAAGGGAGGCTTAACTGAGCGAGAGGAATTAAGACGACACAAAGCAGTTTCACAGAATGCTTCCTTCTGGATTTTACCTGAGGATATTTCTTTCTCCATATTCCAAGGGGCGTTCCCAAATATACTTCCTCAAATTCCACAGAAACAGTGATTTCAAACTGCTCAATCCAAAGAATGGTTTAACTCTATGAGATGAATCCACACATTGCAAAGCAGTGGCTCAGAATGCTTATCTCCAGTTTTCAAGGGAATATATTTCCTTGCCCGCCACAGGTATCCGGTCGCCACTTAATATCCCTTTGCAGAACACTTGAAGACAGAGTTTCCAAACTGAGAAATGTAGAGTAAGCTTAAACTCTCTGAAATGATTGTACATGTCAGAGAGCAGTTCCTTGGAATGCTTCTTTCTGGGTTTTATTTCAGGATATTTCACTTTTCACCATAGTCTTCCATGTGCTCCGAAGTATTAATTTTTCAGTTTTACATGAACAGTGTTGAACACTGATTTATGAGCAAAGTGGTATGGTTCCCTGAGGGGAATGCATACATCACAAAACAGTTTCTCAGAAAGCTTCTATCCAGTTTTTATCTGAAGATATCTCCTTTTCCCGTAGGACTGAATGTGCTCCCAAACGTCCCTTCATGGATCCGTCCATGACGGAGTTACCAAACTGTGTAATACAAGGGAAGTTTTATCTATGTGAGATAAATAAACATATCTATCAGAAAGCAGTTTCCCAGAAAGCCTCTTTCCCGTTTTTGTCTGAGGATAATTCCTTTTTCACAGTAGCCATCTATGTACTCCTGATTGTCCCTTGGAGCTTTTTCTCCAAAAGGGATTTCCCAATCCTCTATGAGAAGAAAGGTATAACTCTGTGAGTGGAATGCACATGTCACAAATCAGCTCCTCAGAAAACTTCCCTTTAGTGTCAATCTGAAGATATTTCCGTTTTCACCATAAGCCTCAAAGAGCTCCCGAATATCCCTTTGCAGACTAAACACAGTGTTAGAATACTGCTCAATGAAAAGAGAAGCTTAACTCTCTGAGTGGAAATCACATGACTGAGATCAGTTTCACAGAAAGCTTCCTTCTGGTTTTTATCTGAGGGTATTTCCTTTTCAGCATATTCTAAAGAGCTTTCCCAAATGTCCTTTATCAGGTTTCACAGAAACAGTGATTTCAAACGGCTCAATCCAAAGAATTATTTAACAATATGAGATGAATACTCTCATGACAAAGCAGCTGTTCAGAAAGCTTCTCTCCAGTTTTCAACGGAAGACATTTCCTTGCTCACCACAGGCTTCAGGGAGCCACTTAATATCCCTTCGCAGATTCCTCAAAGACAGAGTTTCCAAACTGGTCAATGTAGAGTAAGCTTTAACTCTGTGAAGTGAATGCACATATCAGAGAGCAGTTTCTTGGAACGCTTCTTTCTGGGTTTATTTGAGGATAGTTCACTCTTCACCATAGTCTGCAATGAGCTATGAAACATCACTTTTTCAGTTTTACAGGAACTGTGTTCAAACACTGCCTTATGAGAAAAGAGGTATGACTCCATGAGTGGAATGCACACATCACAAAGCAGTTTCAGAGAAAGTATTTTTCCAGTTTTTGTCTTTTTCACCATTGCCGTGCATATACTCCCGAATGTCCCCTGGTAGCTTTTTCTCCAAGCGGGATTCCCCAATCCTCTATGAGAAGAAAAGTGTAACTCAGTGAGTGGAATGCACACATCATAAAGCAGCTCCTGGGAAATCTTCTCTCCAGTATCTATCTGAAGATATTTCCGTTTTAACCATAATCCTCAAAGCGCTCCCGAGTTTCCCTTAGCAGACTAACCTAAAACAATGTTAGAATACTGTTCAATTAGAAGAGAAGCTTAACTGTGCGAGTGGAATTCAAGTGACCAAGAGCAGTTTCACAGAAAGTTTTCTTCTGGTTTTTATCAGAGGGTATTTCTTTTCAACATATTCTTAAGTGTGGTCTCAAAGGTCCTTTCTCAGGTTCCACAGAAACAGTGATTTCAAACTGCTCAATCCAAAGAATGATATAACTCTGTGTGATGAATACAGAATCTCAAAGTCGTTGCTCTGTAAGCTTCTCTATAGTTTTCATCGGAAGACGTTTCCTTTCTCACCACAAGCCTTCTGTCGCGACTTAATATTGCTTCACAGATTCCTAAAAGACAGACTTTCCAAACTGGGCAACGTAGTGTAAGCTTTAACTCTGAGAAATGAATGCACACGTCAGAGAGCAGTTTCTTGGAACCCTTCATACTGGGTTTTACTTCAGGATATTTGACTTTTTGCCATAGTTTTCAATGCGCTGCAAAATATCACTTTTTCAGTTTCACAGGAACAGTGTTCAAACACTGCATCACTAAGAAAAGAGGTATAACTCGAAAAACACCAAGAAGTTGGGGGGGGCGGAGCAAGATGGCCGAATAGGAACAGCTCCAGTCTCCAACACCCAGCGAGAGCGACACAGAAGACCGGTGATTTCTGCATTTTCAACTGAGGTACTGGGTTCATCTCACTGGGGAGTGCCGGACGATCTGTGCTGGTCAGCTGCTGCAGCCCGACCAGCGAGAGCTGAAGCAGGGTGAGGCATTGCCTCAGCTGGGAAGTGCCAGGGGGAAGGGAATCCCTTTTCCTAGCCAGGGGAACTGAGACACACAACACCTGGAAAATCGGGTAACTCGCACCCCAATACGGCTCTTTAAGCAAACAGGCACACCAGGAGATCATATCCCACACCTGGCCTGGAGGGTCCCACACCCACGGAGCCTCCCTCATTGCTAGCACAGCAGTCTGTGATCTACCGGCAAGGCAGTAGCGAGGCTGGGGGAGGGGCGCCCGCCATTGCTGAGGCTAAAGTAGGTAAATAAAGCCGTTGGGAAGGTCGAACTGGGTGGAGCTCACAGCAGCTCAAGGAAACCTGCCTGTCTCTGTAGACTCCACCTCTGGGGACAGGGCACAGTAGACAATAACAAACGCAGCAGAAACCTCTGCAGACGCAAACGACTCTGACAGTTTGAAGAGAGCAGTGGATCTCCCAACACGGAGGCTGAGATCTGAGAAGGGACAGACTCCCTGCTCAAGTGGGTCCCTGACCACTGAGTAGCCTAACTGGGAGATATCCCCCACTGGGGCAGTCTGACACCCCACAACTCACAGGGTGGAGTACACCCCTGAGAGGAAGCTTCCAAAGCAAGAATCAGACAGGTACACTCGCTGTTCAGAAATATTCTATCTTCTGCAGCCTCTGCTGCTGATACCCAGGCAAACAGGGTCTGGAGTGGACCTCAAGCAATCTCCAACAGACCTACAGCTAAGGGTCCTGACTGTTAGAAGGAAAACTATCAAACAGGAAGGACACCTAAACCAAAACCCCATCAGTACATTACCATCATCAAAGACCAGATTCAGATAAAACCACAAAGATGGGGAAAAAGCAGGGCAGAAAAGTTGGAAATTCAAAAAATAAGAGTGCATCTCCCCCGGCAAAGGAGCGCAGCTCATCGCCAGCAACGGATCAAAGCTGGACGGAGAATGACTTTGACGAGATGAGAGAAAAAGGCTTCAGTCCATCAAATTTCTCACAGCTAAAGGAGGAATTACGTACCCAGTGCAAAGAAACTAAAAATCTTGAAAAAAAGTGGAAGAATTGATGGCTGGAGTAATTAATGCAGAGAAGGTCATAAACGAAATGAAAGAGATGAAAACCATGACACAAGAAATACGTGACAAATGCACAAGTTTCAGTAACCCACTGGATCAACTGGAAGAAAGAGTATCAGCGATTGAAGATCAAATGAATGAAATGAAGTGAGAAGAGAAACCAAAAGAAAAAAGAAGAAAAATAAATGAACAAAGCCTGCAAGAAGTATGGGATTATGTAAAAAGACTAAATCTCCGTCTGATTGGGGTGCCTGAAAGTGAGGGGGAAAATGGAAGCCAGTTGGAAAACACCCTTCAGGATATCATCCAGGAGAACTTCCTCAACCTAGTAGGGCAGGCCAACATTCAAATCCAGGAAATACAGAGAATGCCACAAAGATACTCATCGAGAAGAGCAACTCCAAGACACATAATTGCCGGATTCACCAAAGTTGAAATGAAGGAAAAAATCTTAAGGGCAGCCAGAGAGAAGGGTCGGGTTACCCACAAAGGGAAGCCCATCAGATTAACAGCAGATCTCTAGGCAGAAACTCTACAAGCCAGAAGACAGTGGGGGCCAATATTCAACATTCTTAAAGAAAAGAATTTTAAACCCAGAATTTCATATCCAGCCAAAGTAAGTTTCATAAGTGAAGGAGAAATAACATCCTTTACAGACAAGCAAATGCTTAGAGATTTTGTCACCACTAGGCCTGCCTTACAAGACACCCTGAAGGAAGCACTAAACATGGAAAGGAACAACTGGTACCAGCCGTTGCAAAAACATGCCAAAATGTAAAAACCATCGAGGCTAGGAAGAAACTGCATCAACTAACAAGCAAAATAACCAGTTAATATCATAATGGCAGGATCAAGTTCACACGTAACAATCTTAACCTTAAATGTAAATGGACTAAATGCTCCAATTAAAAGACACAGACTGGCAAACTGGATAAAGAGTCAAGACCCATCAGTGTGTTGTATTCAGGAGACCCATCTCACACGCAGAGACATACATAGGCTCAAAATAAAGGGATGGAGAAAGATTTACCAAGCAAATGGAGAACAAATAAAGCAGGGCTGCAATACTAGTCTCTGATAAAACAGACTTTAAACCATCAAAGATCAAAAGAGACAAAGAAGGCCATGACATAATGGTAAAGGGATCAATTCAACAGGAAGAGCTAACTATCCTAAATATATATGCACCCAATACAGGAGCACCCAGATTCATAAAGCAAGTCCTTAGAGACTTACAAAGAGACTTAGACTCCCATACAATAATAATGGGAGACTTCAACACTCCACTGTCAACATTAGACAGATCAACGAGACAGAAAGTTAACAAGGATATCCAGGAATTGAACTCATCTCTGCAGCAAGCAGACCTAATAGACATCAATAGAACTCTCCACCCCAAATCAACAGAATATACATTCTTCTCAGCATCACATCGTACTTACTCCAAAATTGGTCACGTATTTTGAAGTAAAGCACTCCTCAGCAAATGTACAAGAACAGAAATTATAACAAACTGTCTCTCAGACCACAGTGCAATCAAACTAGAACTCAGGACTAAGAAACTCAATCAAAACCGCTCAACTACATGGAAACTGAACAACCTGCTCCTGAATGACTACTGGGTACATAACAAAATGAAGGCAGAAATAAAGATGTTCTTTGAAACCAATGAGAACAAAGACACAACATACCAGAATCTCTGGAACACATTTAAAGCAGTGTGTAGAAGGAAATTTATAGCACTAAATGCCCACAAGAGAAAGCAGGAAAGATCTAAAATTGACACTCTAACATCACAATTAAAAGAACTAGAGAAGCAAGAGCAAACACATTCGAAAACTAGCAGAAGGCAAGATATAACTAAGATAAGAGCAGAACTGAAGGAGATAGAGACACAAAAAACCCTCCAAAAAATCAATGAATCCAGGAGTTGGTTTTTTGAAAAGATCAACAAAGTGACAGACCACTAGCAAGACTAATAAAGAAGAAAAGAGAGAAGAATCAAATCGACGCAATTAAAAATGATAAAGGGGATATCACCACCGAGCCCACAGAAATACAAACTACCATCAGAGAATACTATAAACACCTCTACGCAAATAAACTAGAAAATCTAGAAGAAATGGATAATTTCCTGGATACTTACACTCTTCCAAGTCTAAACTGGGAAGAAGTTGAATCCCTGAATAGACCAATAGCAGGCTCTGAAATTGAGGCAATAATTAATAGCCTACCAACCAAAAAAAGTCCAGGACCAGATGGATTCACAGCTGAATTCTACCAGAGGTACAAGGAGGAGTTGGTACCATTCCTTCGGAAACTATTCCAATCAATAGAAAAAGAGGGAATCCTCCCTAACTCATTTTATGAGGCCAACATCATCCTGATACCAAAGCCTGGCAGAGACACAACAAAAAAAGAGAATTTTCGACCAATATCCCTGATGAACATCGATGCAAAAATCCTCAATAAAATACTGGCAAACCGGATTCAGCAACACATCAAAAAGCTTATCCACCATGATCAAGTGGGCTTCATCCCTGGGATGCAAGGCTGGTTCAACATTCGCAAATCAATAAAAATAATCCAGCATATAAACAGAACCAAAGACAAGAACCACATGATTATCTCAATAGATGCAGAAAAGGCTTTTGACAAAATTCAACAGCCCTTCATGTTAAAAACGCTCAATAAATTTGGTATTGATGGAACGTACCTCAAATTCATAAGAGCTATTTATGACAAACCCACAGCCAATATCATACTGAATGGGCAAAAACTGGAAAAATTCCCTTTGAAAACTGGCACAAGACAAGGATGCCCTCTCTCACCACTCCTATTCAACATAGTGTTGGAAGTTCTGGCTAGGGCAATTAGGCAAGAGAAAGAAATCAAGGGTATTCAGTTAGGAAAAGAAGAAGTCAAATTGTCCCTGTTTGCAGATGACATGATTGTATATTTTCCCATTGTCTCAGCCCAAATCTCCTTAAGCTGATAAGCAACTTCAGCAAAGTCTCAGGATACAAAATGAATGTGCAAAAATCACAAGCATTCTTATACACCAGTAACAGACAAACAGAGAGCCAAATCAGGAATGAACTTCCATTCACAATTGCTTCAAAGAGAATAAAATACCTAGGAATCCAACTTACAAGGGATGTAAAGGACCTCTTCAAGGAGAACTACAAACCACTGCTCAGTGAAATAAAAGAGGACACAAACAAATGGAAGAGCATACCATGCTCATGGATAGGAAGAATCAATACCGTGAAAATGGCCATACTGCCCAAGGTAATTTATAGATTCAATGCCATCCCCATCAAGCTACCAATGAGTTTCTTCACAGAATTGGAAAAAACTGCTTTAAAGTTCATATGGAACCAAAAAAGAGCCCGCATCGCCAAGACAATCCTAAGTCAAAAGAATAAAGCTGGAGGCATCACGCTACCTGACTTCAAACAATACTACAAGGCTACTGTAACCAAAACAGCATGGTACTGGCACCAAAACAGAGATATAGACCAATGGAACAGAACAGAGTCCTCAGAAATAATACCACACATCTACAGCCATCTGATCTTTGACAAACCTGAGAGAAACAAGAAATGGGGAAAGGATTCCCTATTTAATAAATGGTGCTGGGAAAATTGGCTAGCCCTAAGTAGAAAGCTGAAACTGGATCCTTTCCTTACTCCTTATACGAAAATTAATTCAAGATGGATTAGAGACTTAAATGTTAGACCTAATACCATAAAAATCCTAGAGGAAAACCTTGGCAGTACCATTCAGGACATAGGCATGGGCAAAGACTTCATGTCTAAAACACCAAAAGCAACAGCAGCAAAAGCCAAAATTGACAAATGGGATCTAATTAAACTAAAGAGCTTCTGCACAGCAAAAGAAACTACCATCAGAGTGAACAGGCAACCTACAGAATGGGAAAAAATTTTTGCAATCTACATATCTGACAAATGGCTAATATCCAGAACCTACAAAGAACTCAAATTTACAAGAAAAAAACAAACAACCCATCAAAAAGTGGGCCAAGGATATGAACAGACATTTCTCAAAATAAGACATTCATACAGCCAACAGACACATGAAAAAATGCTCATCATCACTGGCCATCGGAGAAATGCAAATCAAAACCACAATGAGGTACCATCTCACACCAGTTAGAATGGCGATCATTAAAAAGTCAGGAAACAACAGGTGCTGGAGAGGATGTGGAGAAATAGGAACACTTTTACACTGTTGGTGGGATTGTAAACTAGTTCAACCATTATGGAAAACAGTATGGCGATTCCTCAAGGATCTAGAACTAGATGTTCCATATGACCCAGCCATCCCATTACTGGGTATATACTCAAAGGATTATAAATCATGCTGCTATAAAGACACATGCACACGTATGTTTATTGCAGCACTATTCACAATATCAAAGACTTGGAATCAACCCAAATGTCCATCAGTGACAGATTGGATTAAGAAAATGTGGCACATATACACCATGGAATACTACGCAGCCATAAAAAAGGATGAGTTTGTGTCCTTTGTAGGGATATGGATGCAGCTGGAAACCATCATTCTTAGAAACTATCACAAGAACAGAAAACCAAACACCGTATGTTCCACTCATAGGTGGGAACTGAACAATGAGATCACTTGGTCTCAGGAAGGGGAACATCACACACGGGGGCCTATCATGGGGAGGGGGGAGTGGGGAAGGATTGCATTGGGAGTTATATCTGATGTAAATGACGAGTTGATGGGTGCAGCACACCAACATGGCACAAGTATCCATATGTAACAAACCTGCACGTTATGTACATGTACCCTACAACTTAAAGTATAATAATAATAAATAAATTTGAAAAAAAAAGAAAGGAGGTATATCTCACTGAGTGTAATGCACACATCACAAAGCAGTTATTCAGAAAACTTCTCTCCAGTTTTTATCTGAAGATATTTCCTATTTCCTCACAGGCCTAAATGTGCTCCCGAATGTCCCTTCGCGAATCCGTCCATGACGGAGTTTCCAAACTGCATAATATAAGAAAAGTTTTATCTATGTGAGGTGAATAAACATCTATCACAAACAGTTTCGCAGAAAGCTTCTTCCCAGTATTTCTCTGAAGATATTTCCTTTTTCACCATAGCCATCCATATACTCAAAAATGTCCTCTGGTAGCTCTTTCTCCCAACTGGATTCCCCAATAGTTTCTGAGAAGAAAGGTATAACTCTATGAGTGGAATGCACACGTCACAAAGCAGCTGCTGGGAAATTTACTTTCCAGTTTCTATCTGAAGATATTTCCATTTTCACCATAAGTCTGAAAGTGCTCTCGAATATCACTTCGCCGACTACACAAAAACTGTGTCAGAATATTGCTCAATGAAAACAGAAGCTTAACTGTGTGAGTGGAATTCACGTGACCTAGAGCAGTTTCACAGAAAGTTTCCTTTTGGTTTTAATCGGAGGGTATTTCTTTTTCAGCATATCCTTAAGAGTGTTCCCAACTGTCCTTTCTCAGGTTCCACAGAAACAGAGATTTCAAACTGCTCAAACCACAGAATGATTTAACTGTATGAGATGAATACACACATCACAAAGCAGTTCCTCCAAAAGCTTCTGTCCAGTTTTCATCTGAAGACGTTTCCTTTGTCACCACAAAGCTCCGGGTGACACTAAATATCCCTTCAGAGATTCCTCAAAAACAGAGTTTTCCACACACTGTTCTACGTTTCCACAACGTAGTGTAAGCTTTGACTCTCTGAAATGAATGCACACGTTAGAGAGCAGTTTCATGGAATGCTTCTTTCTGGGATTTATTTCAGGATATTTCACTTTTCGAAATAGTCTTCAATGTGCTGCAAAATATCACTTTTTCAGTTTTACAGGAACAGTGTTCAAACACTGCCTGATGAGAAAAGAGGTAAAACTCCCTGAGTGGAATACACACTTCACAAAGCAGTTTCTCAGAAATCTTCCCTCCAGTTTTTATCTGAAGATATATCCTATTACCCGACAGGCCTGAATGTGCTCCCAAATATCCCTTCGTGAATCCGTCCATGACGCAGTTTCAAAACTGCATAATAGAATGAAAGTTTTATCTATGTGAGATGTATAGACATATCTATCACAAAGCTGTTTCACAGAAAGCTTCTTTCCAGTTTTTTTGTGAGGATACTTCGATTTTCACCATAGCCGTCCATATACTCCCGAATGTCCCCTGGTAGCTTTTCCTCCACACGGGATGCCCCATTCCTCTATAAGAAAAAAAGGATAGCTCTCTGTGTGGAATGCATACGTCACAAAGCAGATCCTAGAAAATCTTCTCAACAGTATCTATCAGAAGATATTTCCGTTTTCACCATAAGCCTCAAAGCGCTCCGGAGTATCCCTTAGCTGACTGACCAAAAACAGTGTTGGAATACTGCTCAATGAAAACAGAAGCTTAACTGTGAGAGTGAAATTCACGTGACCTAGAGCAGTTTCACAGAACGTTTCCTTCCAGTTTTTATCAGACGATATTTCTTTTTCAGCATATTCTTAGGAGCGTTCCCAAATGTCCTCTCTCAGGTTCCACAGAAACAGTGATTTCAAACTGCTCAATCCAAAGAATTATTTAACTCTATGAGATGAATACACACATCACAAATCAGTTGCTCCAAAAGCTTCTCTCCAGTTTTCACCGGAAGACATTTCTTTTCTCACCACAAGACTATGGGCGCCACTTAACATCCCTTCACAGATTTCTCAAAGGCAGACTTTCCAAAATGGGCAATGTAGTGAAGCTTTAACTCTCTGAAATGAACGCACACGTCAGAGAACAGTTTCTTGGAACTCTTCTTTCTGGGTTTCATTTCAGGATATTTCACTTTTCGCCATAGTCTTCAATACGCTGCACAACATCACTTTTTCAGTTTTACAGGAACAGTGTTCAAGCACTGCCTATGAGAAAAGAGATATAACTCCCTGAGTGGAATGCACTCATCAGAAAGTAGTTTCTCAAAAACTCCTCTCCAGTTTTTAACTGAGGATATTTCCTATTTCACCATAGGCCTGAATGTGCTCCAGAATGTCCTTTCATGAATCCGTCCATGATGCAGGTTCAAAACTCCGTAATAGAAAATTTTATCTATGTGAGAAGAATAGACATATCTTTCACAAAGCAGTTTCACAGAGAACTTTTTTCCAGTTTTTGTCTGAGGATAATTCCTTTTTCACCATACCCATCCATATACTCCCAAATGTCCCCTGGTAGCGTTTTCTCCAAGCGGGATTCCCTAATCCTCTATGAGAAGAAAAGTATAAATCTGTGATTGGAATGCACATGTCACAAAGCAGCTCCTGGGAAATCTTCTATGCAGTATCTATCTGAAGATATTTCCGTTTTCACCATAAGCCTCAAAGGGCTCCCGAGTATCCCTTAGCTGACTCACCTAAAACAGTGTTAGAATACTGCTCAATAAAAACAGAAGCTTAACTGTGTGAGTGGGCTTCATATGACTTAGAGCAGTTTCACAGGAAGTTTTCTTCTGGTTTTATCGGAGGGTATTTCTTTTTCAGCATATTATTAAGAGCGTTCCCAAATGTCCTTTCTCAGGTTCCACAGAAACAGTGATTTCAAACTGCTCAGTCTAAAGAATGATTTAACTTTATGAGATGAATACACACATCACAAAGCAGTTGTTCTGAAAGCTTCTCTCCAGTTTTATTTGAAGACGTTTCCTTTCTCACCACAAGCCTCCAGGAGCCACTTAATACCAATTCACAGATTCCTCAAAGACAGAGTTTCCAAACTGGACAACGTAGTGTAAGCTTAAATTCTCTGAAATGAATGCACACGTCAGAGAGCAGGTTCTTGGAATGCTTTCTTCTGGGTTTTATTTCAGAATATTTCACTTTTCATCATAGTCTTCAATGCGCTGAAAATATCACTTTTTCAGTTTTACAGGAACAGTGTTCATACACTGCCTTATGAGAAAAGTGGTATAACTTCCTGAGTGGAATGCACACATCACAAAGCAGTTTCTCAGAAAGCTTCTCTACAGTTTTTATCTAAAGATGAAATGTCCCCTTTTTCTCTGTAGGCCTGAATGTGCTCCCGAATGTTCCTTCGTGAATCTGTCCATGAAGCAGTTTCAAAACTGCGTAATAGAAAGAAAGTTTTATCTATGTGAGATGAATAGACCTATCTGTTCAAAAGTAGTTTCACAGAAAGCTTCCTTCCAGTTTTTTTGTGAGGATATTTCCTTTTTCACCATAGCAGTCCATATACTCCAGATTGTTACCTGGTAGCGTTTTCTCCAAACGGGATTCCCCAATCCTCTATGAGAAGAAAAGTATAAATGTGTGAGTGGAATGTACTGGTCACAAAGTAGCTTCTCGGAAATCTTCACTCCAGTATCTATCTTAAGATATTTCTGTTTTCACCATAAGCCTCAAAGCACTCCCGAGTATCCCTAACCTGACTAGCCTAAAATAGTGCTAGAATACTGCTCAATGAAAATAGAAGCTTAACTGTGCGCGTGGACTTCACATGATCTAGAGCAGCTTCACAGAAAGTTTCCTTCTGGTTTATATCAGAGGGTATATCTTTTAAGCATATTCTTAAGAGCGTTCCCAAATGTCCTCTCTCAGGTTCCACAGAAACAGTGATTTCAAACTGCTCAATCCAAAGAATGATTTAACGTTATGACATGAATACACACATCACAAAGCAGTTGTGCCAAAAGTTTCTCTCTAGTTTTAATTGGAAGACGTTTCTTTTCTCACCATAAGCCTTCAGGCGCCACTTAATATCCCTTCACAAATTCCTCAAGGACAGAGTTTCCAAACTGGGGAATGTATTGTAAGCTTTAACTCTCTGAAATGAATGCACACTTCAGAGAGCAGTTTGTTGGAACGCTTCTTTCTGAATTTTATTTCTGGATATTTCACTTTTGGCCATAGACTTCAAAGCACTGCAAAATATCACGTTTTCAGTATTACAGGAACAGTGTTAAAACTCCGTCTTATGAGAAAAGAGGCATAAATTCCTGAGTGCAAAGTATACATCACAAAGCAGTTTCTCAGAAAGCTTCTCTCCATTTTTTATCTGAAGATATCTCCTTTTCCCCCTCAAGCCTGAATGTGCTCCCGAATGTCCTTTCACGAATCTGTCCATGACGGAGTTTCAAAACTGCGTAATAGAAAGTTTTACCTATGTGAGATGAATAGACATGTCTACCCCAAATCAGTTTCACAGAAAGCTTTTTTCCAGTTTTTGTCTGAGGATATTTCCTTTTTCACCATAGCCGTCCATATACTCCTGAATGTCCCCTGATAGATTTTACACCAAAAGGGATTCCCAATCCTCTATAAGAAAAGAAATGTAACTCTGTGAGTGGAATGCACACGTCACAAAGCATCTCCTCAGAAATTTTCTCTCCAGTATCCATCGGAAGATATTTCTGTTTTCACCATAAGCCTCAAAGCGCTCCTGGGTATCCCTTAGCTGACTAACCTAAAACAATGTTAGAATACTGCTCAATGAAAACAAAAGCTTAACTGTGCAATTGGAATTCACGTGACCTAGAGCAGCTTCACAGAAAGTTTCCTTCTTTTTTTTATCGGAGGGTATTTCTTTTTCAGCATATTCTTAAGACCATTCCCGAATGTACTTTCTCAGGTTCCACAGAAACAGTGATTTCAAACTGCTCAATCCAAAGAATGATTTAACTCTACGAGATGAATGCACACATCACAAAGCAGTTGCTCCAAAAGCTTCTTTCCAGTTTTCATCGGAAGACGTTTCCTTTCTCACCACAAGCCTCTGGGCACCACTTAATATCCCTTCACAGATTCCTCAAAGACAGAGTTTCCAAAATGGGCAAGGTAGTGTAAGCTTTAACTCTGTGAAATGAATGCACACGTCAGAGAGCAATTTCTTGGAACACTTCTTTCTGGGTTGTATTTCAGGATATTTCACTTTTCACTGTAATCTTCAATGCACTGCAAAGTATCACTTTTTCAGTTTTACAGGAACAGTGTTCAAACACTGCTTTATGAGAAAACAGGTACAACCTCCTGAGTGGAATACACACATCACAAATCAGTTTCTCAGAAAGCTTCTCTCCAGTTTTTATCTGAAGATATTTCCTATTTCCCCACACGCCTGAATGTGCTCTAGAATGTCCCTTTGCGAACCTGTCCATGACACAATTTCAAAACTGTGTAATTGAAAGAACGTTTTATCTATATGAGATGAATAGACATAGTTATCCCAAAGCAGTTTCACAGGAAGCTTCTTTCCTGTTTTTGTCTGAGGATATTTTCTTTTTCACCATATCCGACCATATACTCCCGAATGTCCCGCAGTAGCTTTTTCTCCAAGCGGGATTCCCCAATCCTCTACATGAAGAAAAGTATAACTCTGTGAGTGGAATGTACACGTCACAAAGGAGACCCTCGGAAATCTTCTCTCCAGTATCTATCTGAAGATATTTTCGTTTTCACCGTAAGCCTCTAATCGCTCCCCAGTATCCCTTAGCTGACTAATCTAAAAGACTGTTAGAATACTGCCAATGAAAACAGGAGCTTAACTGTGTGAGTGAACTTCACATGACCTGGAGCAGTTACACAGAAAGTTTCATTCTGGTTTTTATCGGATGGTATTTCTTTTTCAGCACATTCTTAAGAGCGTTCCCAAATGTGCTTTCTCAGTTTCCACAGAAACAGTGATTTCAAACTGCTCAATCCAAAGAATGATGTAACTCTATGAGATGAATACACACATCACAAAGCAGTTGCTCCAAAAGCTTCTCTCCAGTTTTCATTGGAAGAGGTATCCTTTCTCACCACAAGCCTTCAGGTGCCACTTAATATCCCTTCACAAATTCCTCAACGACAAAGTTTGCAAACTGGGCAATGTAGTGTAAGCTTTAACTCACTGAAATGAATGCACATGTCAGAGAGCAGTTTCTTGGAACGTTTTTTTCTGGGTTTCATTTCAGGATATTTCACTTTTCGCCATAGTCTTCAATTCACTGCAGAATATCACGTTTTCAGTTTTACACGAACAGTGTTCAAACACTGCCTTATGAGGAAAAAAAGTATAAAATCCAGAGTGGAATGCACATATCACAAAGCAGTTTCTCAGAAAGCTTCACCTCAGTTTTTAGCTGAAGATATTTCCTATTTCCCCACAGGCCTGTATGTGCTCCAGAATATCCCTTAGCAAAACCGTCCATGATGCAGTTTCAAAACTGCGAAATAGAAAGTTTTGTATATGTTAGATGAATAGACATATCTATCACAATTCAGTTTCACAGAAAACTTCTTTCCAGTATTTGTTTGAGGATATTTCCTTTTTCACCATAGCCGTCCATATACTTCCGAATGTCCCCTGGTAGCTTTTTCTCCAAACGGGATTCCCTTATCTGCTATGAGAAGAAAAGTTTAACTCTGTGAGTGCAATGCACATGGCACAAAGCTGCTCCTTGGAAATCTTCTCTCCAGTATCTATAAGAATATATTTCCGATATCACCATAAGCTTCAAAGCGCTCACGAGTATAACTTAGCTGACTAACCTAAACAGTGTTAGTATACTGCTCAATGAAAACAGAAGTTTAAATGTGTGAGTGGAATTCACATGACCTAGAGCAGTTTCACAGAAAATTTTCTTCTGGTTTTTATTGGAGGGTATTTCTTTTTCAGTATATTCTTAAGAACATTCCCAAATGTCCTTTCTCAGGTTCCACAGAAACAGTGATTTCAAACTCCTCAAAACAGAGAATGATTTAACTCTATGAGATGAATACACACATCACAGGCAGTTGCTCCAAAAGCTACTCTCCAGTTTTCATTGGAAGACATTTCCTTTCTTGCCAGAAGCCTCTGGGCACCTCTTAATATTCCTTCACAGATTCCTCAAGGACAGAGTTTCCAAACTGGGTAATGTAGTGTAAGCATTAGCTCTCTGAAATGAATGCACAAGTCAGAGAGCAGTTTCTTGGAATGCTTCTTTTGGGTTTCATTTCAGGATATTTCACTTTCCGCTATAGTCTTCAATGTGCTGCAAAATATCACTTTTTCAGTTTTACAGGAACAGTGTTCAAACACTGCCTTATGAGAAAAGCGGTATAACTCCCTGAGTGGAATGCACACATCACAAAGCAGTTTCTCAGAGAGCTTCTCTCCAGTTTTTACCAGTTTTTATCTGAAGATATTTCTTATTTCCCCACATACCTGAATGTGCTGCCGAATGTCCCTTCGTGAATCCATCCATGACACAGTTTCAAAACTGCGTAATAGAAGGAAAGTTTTATCTATGTTAGATAAATAGGTATATCTATCAGAAAGTAGTTTCATAGAAAGCATTTTTCCAGTTTTTTTCTGAGGATATTTCCTTTTTCAGCATAGCTGTCCATATACTCTCGAATGTCCCCCGGTAGCTTTTTCTCCAAATGGGATTCCCCAATCCTCTATGAGAAGAACAGTATAACTGTCAATGGAATGCACACATCACAAAGCATTTCCTCGGAAATATTCTATGCAGTATCTATCTGAAGATATTTCCGTTTTCACCGTAAGCCTCAAAGCGCTCCAGAGCATCCC
The DNA here is from genome assembly GCF_024542745.1 of Macaca thibetana thibetana. Lineage (NCBI taxonomy): Eukaryota > Metazoa > Chordata > Mammalia > Primates > Cercopithecidae > Macaca > Macaca thibetana. The sequence continues at coordinate 183,584,937 of NC_065580.1, read as the reverse complement.
TTAGGTGACTAACTTAAAACAGTGTTAGAATACTCCTCAATGAAAACAGAAGCTTAACTGTGCAAGTAGACTTCACGACACCTAGTGCAGTTTCATGGAAAGTTTCCTTCTGGTTTTGATCGGAGGGTATTTGTTTTTCAGCATATTCTTAAGAGAGTTCCCATATGTCCTTTCTCAGATTCCACAGAAACAGTCATTTCAAACTGCTCAATCCAAAGAATGATTTAACTGTATGAGATGAATGCACACATCACAAAGCAGTTGCTCCAAGAGCTTCTCTCCCATTTTCATCAGAAGACGTTTCCTTTCTCACCACTAGTCTCCAGGCACCACTTAATATCCCCTCACAGATTACTCAAAGACAGGGTTTCCAAACTGGGTAACATAGTGTAAGCTTTAAATCTCTGAAATGAATGCACACGTCAGTGAGAAGTTTCTTGGAATGCCTCTTTCCACGTTTTATTTCAGGATATTTCACTTTTCATAATAGTCTTCAATGCGATGCAAAATATCCCATTTTCAGTTTTTCAGGAACAGTGATCAAACACTGTTTGCCTTGTGACAAAAGAGGCATAACTCCCTGAGTGGAATGCACACATCACAAAGCACTTTCTCAATAAGCTTCTCTCCAGTTTTGATTTAGAGATATCTCCTTTTTCACTGTAGGCCTGAATGTGCTCCCGAATGTCCATTCGCGAACCCGTCCATGACGGAGTTTCAAAATGGTGTAATAGAAAGGAATTTTGATCTATGTGAAACGAATAGACATATGTATCAGAAAGCAGTTTCACAGAAAGCTTCTTTCCAGTTTTGTCTGAGGATATTTCCTTTTTCACCATAGCCTTCCATATACTCCCAAATGTCCCCTGGTAGTTTTTTCTCCAAACAGGATTCCACAATCCTCTATGAGACTAAAAGTATAACTCTGTGAGTGGAATGCACACATCACAAAGCAGTTCCTCTGAAATCTTCAATGCAGTATCTATCTAAGACATATCTGTTTTCACCATAAGCCTCAAAGCGCTCCCGAGTATCTGTTAGCTGACTAATCTAAAATAGTGTTAAAATACTGCTCAATGAAAACAGAAGCTTAACTGTGTTAGTGCACTTCATGTGACCTAGTGCAGTTGCACAGAAACTTTCCTTCTGTTTTTTATCAGAGGGTATTTCTTTTTCAGCATATTATTAAAAGCATTCCCAAATGTCCTTTCTCAGGTTCCACAGCAAAAGTGATTTCAAACTGCTCAATCCAAAGAATGATTTAACTCTATGAGATGAATACACACATCACAGGCAGTTGCTCCAAAAGCTTCTCTCCAGTTTTCATTGGAAGACATTTCCTTTCTCACCACAAGTCTCTGGGCACCACTTAATATCCCTTCACAGATTCCTCAAAGACAGAGTTTCCAAACTGGGAAATGTAGTGTAAGCTTTAACTCTCTGAAATGAATGCACATGTCAGAGAGCAGTTTCTTGGAATGCTTAATTCTGGGTTTTATTTCAGGATATTTGACTTTTTGCCATCATCTTCAATACGATGCAAAATATCACTTTTTCAGTTTTACAGGAACATTGTTCAAACACTGCCTTATGAGAAAAGAGGCATAACTCCCCGAGTGGAATGCATGCATCACAAAGCAGTTTCACAGAAAGCTTCTCTCCATTTTTTATCTGAAGATATCTCCTATTTACCCACAGGTCTGATGTGCTCCTGAATGTCCCTTCGCGAATCCGTCCATGACACAGTTTCAAAACTGCGTAATAGAAAGAAACTTATATCTATGTGAGATGAATAGACATATCTATCACAAGCTTTCTAGTTTTGTCTGAGGATAATTCCGTTTTCAAAATAGCCATCCATATACTCCCAAATGTCCCCTTGTAGCTTTTTCTCCAAACGGGATTCCCCAATCCTCTATGAGAAACAGTATAACTCTGTGAGTGGAATGCACGAGTCACAAAGCAGCTCCTTGATAATCTTCTCTCTAGTATCTATCTGAAGATATTTCCATTTTCACCGTAAGCCTCAAAGCGCTCCCTATTTTCCCTTAGCTGACCAACCTAAGACAGTGTTAGAATACTGCACAATGAAAACAGAACCTTAACTGTGCGAGTGGACTTCTCGTGACCTAGAGCAGTTTCACAGAAAGTTTCCTTCTGGTTGTTATCGGAGGGTATTTCTTTTTCTGCAAATTCTTAAGAGCGTTCCCAAATGTCATTTCTCTGGTCCCACAGAAAAAGTGGTTTCAAACTGCTCAATCGAAAGAATTATTTAACTCTATGAGATGAATACACTGATCACAATGCAGTTTTCATTGGAAGACATTTCCTTTCTCAACACAACCCTCCGATGCCACTTAATATCCCTTCACACATTCCTCAAAGACAGAGTTTCCTAACTGAGCAACGTAGTGTAAGTTTTAACTCTCTGAAATGAATGCACCCATCAGAGCAGTTTCTTGGAATGCTTCTTTCTGGGTTTTATTTCAGGATATTTCAATTTTCACCATCATCTTCCATGTGCGGCAAATTATCACTTTTTCAGTTTTACAGCAATGATGTTCAAACACTGCCTTATGAGAAAAGAGGTAAAACTCCCTGAGTGGAATGAACACATCACAAAGCACTTGCTCCGAAAGCTTCTCTCCAGTTTTCATTGGAAGATGTTTCCTTTCTCACCACAAGCCTCTGGGAACCAATTAATATCTATTCACAGATTCCTAAAAGACAGATTTTCCAAACTGGTCAACGTAGTGTAAGCTTTAACTCTCTGAAATGAATGCACTCGTCAGAGAGTAGTTTCTAGGAACACTCCTTTCTGGGTTTTATTTCAAAATATTTCACTTTTCACCATAGTCTCAATGCGCTGCAAAATATCACTTTTTCAGTTTTACAGGAACAGTGTTCAAGCACTGTCTTATGAGAAAAGAGGTATAACACCCAGAGTGGAAAGCACAAATCACAAAGCAGTTTCTCAAAAAGTTTCTCTCCAGTTTTTACCTGAAGATATTTCCTATTTCCCCAGAGGTATGAATGTGCTCCTGCATGTCCATTCACGAATCCATCCATGACGCAGTTTAAAAACTGTGTAATAGAAAGAAACTTTTATCTATCTGAGATGAATACATATGTCTATCACAAAGCAGATTCACAGAAAGTTTTTTTCCAGTTTTGTCTGCGGATATTTCCTTTTCCACAATAGCCATCCACATACCCCCGAATGTCCCCTGGTAGCTTTTTCTCCAAGCAGGATTCCCCAATCCTCTATGAGAAGAACAGTATAACTCTGTGAGTGGAATGCACACATCACAAAGCAGCTCCTCGGAAATCTCTTCAGTATCTATCTGAAGTTATTTCTGTTTTCATTATAGGCCTCAAACCGCTCCCGAGTATCCCTTAGCTGACTAACCTAAAACAGTGTTAGAATACTGCTCAATGAAAACAGAAGCTTAAATATGCGAGTGGACTTCACGTGACCTAGAGCAGTTTCACAGGAAGTTTCCTTCTGGTTTTTATCAGAGGGTATTTCTTTTTCAGCATATTCTTAAGAGCGTTCCCAAATGTCCTCACTCAGTTTACACAGAAACAGATTTCAAACTGCTCAATCAAAAGAATGATTTAAATCTATGAGAAGAACGCAGTTTTCATCAGAAGACGTTTCCTTTCTCAACACAACCCTCCGATACCACTTAATATCCCTTCACACATTCCTCAAAGGCAGAGTTTCCTAACTGAGCAACATAGTGTAAGTTTTAACTCTCTGAAATGAATGCACCCATCAGAGCAGTTTCTTGGAATGCTTCTTTCTGGGTTTTATTTCAGGATATTTCAATTTTCACCATCGTCTTCCATGTGCGGCAAATTATCACTTTTATACACGCATAACAAAGCAGTTGCTCTGAAAGCTTCTCTCCTGTTTTCATCGGAAGACATTTCCTTTCTCACCACAAGCCTACATGCATCACTTAATATCTCTTCACAGATTCCTCAAAGACAGATTTTCCAAACTGGGCAACATAGTGTAAGAGTTAAATCTCTGAAATGAATGCTCACGTCAGAGAGAAGTTTCTTGGAATGCTTCTTTCTGGGTTTTAGGCAGGATATTTCACTTTTTGCCTTAGTCTTCAATGCACTGCAAATTATCACTTTTTCAGTTTTACAGGAACAGTGTTCAAACACTGCTTTATGAGAAAAGAGGTATAACTCCCTGAGGGAATGCACACATCACAAAGCAGTTTCTCAGAAAGCTTCTCTCCAGTTTTTATCTGAAGATATCTCCTATTACCACACACGTCTGAACGTGCTCCTGAATGTCCCTTCGCGAATCCATACGTGGCGCAGTTTCAAAACTACGTAAGAGAAAGAAAGTTTAATCTATGTGAGATGAATAGACGTATATGTCACAAAGCAGTTTCGCAGAAGGCTTCTTTCCAGTTTTTGTCTGAGGATATTTTCTTTTTCCATAGCCGTCCATATACTCCCGAATGTCCCCTGGTACCTTTTTCTCCGAACAGGATTCCCCAATCCTCTGTGAGAAGAAAGGTGTAACTCTGTGAGTGGAATGCACACGTCACAATGCAGCTCCTTGGAAATCTTCTCTGCAGTATCTCTGAAGATATTTCCACTTTCACCGTAAGCCTCAAAGTGCTCCCGAGTATACCTTAGCTGACTAACCTAGAAGAGTTTTAGAATACTGTTCAATGAAAACAGAAGCTTAACTGTGAGAATGGACATCACGTGACCTAGAGTAGATTCACAGAAAGTTTCCTACAGGTTATTTTCGGAGGGTATTACTTTTTCAGCATATTCTTAAGAGCATTACCAAATGTCCTTTCTCAGGTTCCACAGAAACAGTAATTTCAAACTGCTCAATCCAAAGAATGATTTAACTCTAAGAGATGAATGCAAACATCACAAAGCAGTTGCTCCCAAATCTCTCCAGTTTTCTTCAGAAGACGTTTGCTTTCTCACCGCAAGCTTTGGGAGCCACTTAATATTCCTTCACAGATTGCTCAAAGACAGAGTCTCCAAACTGTGAATTGTAGTGTAAGCTTTAGCGCTCTCTAGTGAATGCACAGGTCAGAGAGCAGTTTCTTGGAACACTTCTTTCTGGGTTTTATTGCAGGATATTTCACCTTTTGCCATAGTCTTCAATGCCCTGCAGAATATAACTTTTTCAGTTTTACAGGAACAGTATTCAAATACTGCCTTATAAGAAAAAAGGTATAAGAAAAAAGGTATAACTCCCTGAGTGGAATGCACACATCAAAAGCAGTTTCTCAGAAATCTTCTCTCCAGTTTTCATCTGGAGATATCTCCTAATGCCCACAGACATGAAAAGGCTCCCGAATGTCCCTTCGTGAATCCGTCCATGAAGTAGTTTCAAAACCGTGTAAAAGAAAGAAACTTTTATCTATATGAGGTGAATAGACATATCTGTCACAAAGCAGTTTCACAGAAATATTTCCAGTTTTTGTCGGAGGATATTTCCTTTTCCACCGTAGCCATCCATATACTCCCAAATGTCCCCTGGTAGCTTTTTCTCCAAGTGGGATTCCCCAGTCCTCTATGAGAAGAACAGTATAACTCTGTGAGTGGAATGCACACATCACAAAGCAACTCCTCGAAAATCTTCTCTCCAGTATCTATCTGAAGATATTTCTGTTTTCATTGTAAGCCTCAAACCGCTCCTGAGTATCCCTTAGCAGACTAACCTAAAACAGTGTTAGAATACTGCTCAATGAAAACAGAAGCTTAATTATGCGAGTGGACTTCACGTGACCTAGAGCAGTTTCACAGAAAGTTTCCTTCTGTTTTTTTATTAGAGGGTATTTCTTTTTCAGCATTTTCTTAAGAGAATTCCCAAATGTCCTTACTCATTTTCCACAGAAACAGTGATTTCAAACTGCTCAATAAAAAAAATGTTTTAAATCTATGAGAAGAATACATGCATAGCAAAGCAGTTGCTTTGAAAGCTTCTCTCCCGTTTTCATCGGAAGATGTTTCCTTTCTCACCACAAGCCTACGTACGCCACTTAATATCCCTTCACAGATTCCTCAAAGACAGATTTTCCAAACTGGGCAACGTAGTGTAAGATTTCTCTCTGAAATGAATGCACATGTCAGAGAGAGTTTCTTGGAGCACTTCTTTCTGAGTTTTATTGCAGGATATTTCACTTTTCACCTTAGTCTTCAATGCACTGCAAATTATCACTTTTTCAGTTTTACAGGAACAGTATTCAAACACTGCTTTATGAGAAAAGAAGTATAACTCCATGAGTGGAATGCACACATCACAAAGCAGTTTCTCAGAAAGCTTCTCTCCAGTTTTTATCTGAAGATATCTCCTATTACCCCACACATCTGAACGTGCTCCCAAATGTCCCTGCGTGAATCTGTCCATGACACAGTTTCAAAACTGTAACAGAAAGAAAGTTTAATCTATGTGAGATGAATAGACGTATATGTCACAAAGCAGTTTCACAGAAAGCTTCTTTCCAGTTTTTGTCTGAGGATATTTCCTTTTTCACCATAGCCGTCCATATACTCTCGAATGTCCCCTGTTAACTTTTTCTGCAAACGGCATTCCCCAATTCTCTATGGGAAGAAAAGTATAACTCTGTGAGTGGAATGCACATGTCACAAAGCAGCTCCTCAGAAATCTTCTCTCCAGTATCTCTGAAGATATTTCCACTTTCACCGTAAGCCTCAAAGTGCTCCCGAGTATACCTTAGCTGACTAACCTAGAAGAGTTTTAGAATACTGTTCAATGAAAACGGAAGCTTAACTGTGCGAGTGGACTTCACGTGACCTCGAGCAGTTTCACAGAAAGTTTTCTTCTGGTTATTATTGGAGGGTATTACTTTTTCAGCATATTCTTAAGAACGTTCCCAAATGTCCTTTCTCAGATTCCACAGAAACAGTGATTTCAAACTGCTGAATCCAAAGAATGATGTAACTCTATGAAATGAATACACACATCACAAAGCAGTTTCTCAGAAAGCTTCTCTCCAGTTTTTATCTGAAGATATTTCCTATTTCCCCACAGGTGTGACTGTGGTACTGAATGTCCCTTCGTGAATCCGTCCATGATGCAGTTTCAAAACTGCGTAATAGAAAGAAAGTTTTATCTATGTGAGATTAATAGACATATCTATCCCAAAGCAGTTTCACAGAAAGATTCTTTCCAGTTTTTGTCTGACGATATTTCCTCTTTCACCATGGCGGTCCATATACTCTCGAATGTCCCCTGGTAGCTTTTTGTGCAAATGGCATTCCCCAATCCTCTACGAGAAGAAAAATAAAACTCTGTGAGTGTAATGCATGTGTCATAAAGCAGCTCCTTGGAAATCTTCTCTCCAGTATCTATCTGAAGATATTTCCGCTTTCACCATAAGCCTCAAAGTGCTCCCGAGTATCCCTTAGCTGACTAACCTAAAACAATGTTAGAATACTGCTCAATGAAAACAGAATCTTAACTGTGTGAGTGGACTTCATGTGACCTAGAGCCGTTTCACAGAAAGTTTCCTTCTGGTTTTTATCGGAATATATTTCGTATTCAGCATATTGTTAAGAGCGTTCCCTAATGTCCTTTTTCAGGTTCCACAGAAACAGTGATTTCAAAATGCTCAATCCAAAGAATGATTTAACTCTTTGAGATGAATACAGACATCACAAAGCAGTTGCTCCGCAATCTTCTCTCCAGTTTTCATCGGAAGGCATTTCCTTTCTCCCCATAAGCCTCCGAGCGCCACTTAATATCCCTTCACAGATTCCTCAAAGACAGTGTTTCCAAACTGGGCAATGTAGTGTTAGCTTTATCTCTGTGAAATGAATGCACACGTCAGAGAGCAGTTTCTTGGGACACTTCTTCCTGGGTTTTATTTCAGGATATTTCACTTTTCACCAGAGTCTTTAATGAGCTGCAAAATATCAGTTTTTTCAGTTTTACAGGAACAGTGTTCAAACACTGCCTGATGAGAAAAGATGTATAACTCCCTGAGTGGAATTCACACGTTGCATAGCAGTTTCTGAGAAAGCTTCTCCCCAGTTTTTATCTGAAGATATCTCCTTTTTCTCCACAGGCCTGAATGGGCTCCTGAATGTCCCTTTGTGAATCCATCCACGACACAGTTTCAAAACTGCGTAATAGACAGAAAGTTTTATCTATGTGAGATGAATAGACATATCTATCAGAAAGTAGTTTCACAGAAAGCTTCTTTCCAGTTGTTTTCTGAGGATATTTCCTTTTTTGCCATAGCTATACCAATACTTCCAAATGTCCCTTGGTAGCGTTTACTCCAAACAGGATTCCGCAATCCTCTATGAGAAAAATGTACAACTCTGTGAGTGGAATGCACACATCACAAAGCAGCTCCTCAGTAAGCTCTTCTCCAGTTTCAATCTGAAGATTTTTCCTTTTTCAGCTGAAGCGTCCAAGCGCTCCTGAATATCCCTTTGCAGACAAAACAAAAACAGTGTTAGAATACTTCTCAATGAAAAGACAAGCTTAATGGTTTGAGCGGAATTCACGTGACACAGAGCAGTTTCACAGAAACCTTCCTTCTGGTTTCTATCTGAGGTTGTTTCTTTTTCAGGATATTCTAAACAGCGTTCCCAAATGTCCTTTCTCAGATTCCACAGAGGCAATCATTTTAAACTGCTCAATCCAAAGAATGATTTAAATCTATGAGATGAATACAAGCATCAAAAAAGAGTTGCTCAGAAAGCTTCTCTCCAGTTTTCAATGGAAAACAAATCCTTTCTCAACAGAGGCCTCCAGTCGCCTCTTAATATCCCTTTGTAGAATCCTCAAAGACAGACTTTCCAAACTGGGAAATATAGAGTAAGCTTTAAGTAGGTAAAATGAATGGACATGTCAGAGAGCAGTTTCTTGGAATGCTTCTTTGCGGGTTTTATTTGATGATTTTCACTCTTCACCATAGTCTTCAAAGTGCTTCAAATATCACTTTTATAGTTTTACAGGAACAGTGTTCAAACAGTGCCTTATGAGAAAAAAGGTATAACTCCCTGAGTGGAATGCACACGTCACCAAGCAGTTTCTCAGAAAGCTTCTCTCCAGTTTTTATCTGATGATATTTCCTTTTTCACCATAGGCCCAAATGTGATCCCGAATATCCCTTCGTGGATCCATCCATGATGGAGTTTCCAAGCTGCATAATGTAAAGAAAGCTTTATCTATGTGAGATGAATAAACGTAGCAAAAAGCAGATTCACAGAACGCTACTTTGCAGTTTTTATCTGAAAATTTTCCTTTTTCACTATAGTCCTGAATGTGCTACCGAATGTCCCTTCATGGATCCATCCATGACAGAGTTTCCAAGCTGCGTATTGTAAAGAAAGTTTTATCTATGTGAGATGAATACACATATCCCTGGGCAATTTCATAGAAAGTTTCTTTCCAGTTTTTGTCTGAGGCTATATCCCTTTTCACCATACACATCAACATGCCCCCGAATATCACTTGTGACCTTTTTCTCCAAAAGGGTTTCCCGGATGTTGTATTAGAAGAGAGGTATAGCACTGTGAGAGGAATGCACACGTCACAAAGCAACTCCTCGGAAGGCTTCTCTCCAGTTTTATCTGCACATATTTCCTTTTTCACCATAAGCCTCAAAGCACTCTCGAATATCCCTTCACATGCTAAACATAAACAAGGTTAGAAAACTGCTCAATGAAAAGAGAGGTGAAACTGAGTGAGAAGAATTAAGACAACACAGAGCAGTTTCACAGAAAGCTTCCTTCTGGATTTTACCTGAGGATATTTCTTTCTCCGTATTCCAAGGGGGTTCCCAAATGTCCTTCCTCAGATTCCACAGAAACAGTGATTTCAAACTGCTCAATCCAAAGAATGATTTAACTCTATGAGATGAAAACACAGATCACAGGCAGTTGCTCAGAAAGCTTCTCTACAGGTTTCAACGGAAGAGATTTCCTTGCTCTCCACAGGCCTCTGGGCCCCACTTAATATCCCGTCGCAGATTCCTCAAAGACAGATTTTCCAAAATGGACAGTGTAGAGTAAGCTTTAACTCTGTGAAATGAATGCAAATATCATAGAGCAGTTTCTTGGAATGCTTCTTTCTCGGTTTTATTTGAGGATATCTCACTTTTCGCAATAGTCTTCAGTGCACTAGGAAATATCACTTTGAGGTGTGTTGCACACATCACAAAGCAGTGTCTCAGAAAGTTTCTCTCCTGTATTTACTTGAAGATATTTCCTTTGTCACCATTTTTCTGAATGTGTCCTGAAAGTCCCTTCGCGAATCCATCCATAATGGCATTTCAAAATTGTGTAATAGAAAGAATATTTATCTATGTGAGTTGAATAAACATATCTATCACAAAGCAGTTTCACAGAAAGCTTCTTTTCAGTTACTGTCTGAGGATATTTCCTTTTCCCCCATAGCCATCCACATACTCCCCATGTCCACTGGTAGCATTTTCTCCAAAAGGGAATCCCCATTCCTCTATGAAAAGAAAAGTATAACTGTGATTGGAATGCACAGGTCACAAAGCAGCTCCTCCAAAATCATCTCTCCAGTTTCTATCTGAAGATATTTCAGTTTTCACCCTAAGCCTCAAAGCGCTGCCAAGTATCCCTTAGCTGACTAAACTGAAACAGTGTAGAATACTGCTGAATGAATGCAGAAGCTTAACTGTGTGAGTGGAATTCACGAGAACCAGAGCAGTATCACAGAAAGCTTCCTTCTGGTTTTTATTGGAGGGTAGTTCTCTTTCAGCATATTCTTAAGAGCATTTCAAAATGTCCATTCTCAGGTTCCAGGAAAGAGTGATTTCAAACTGCTCAATACAAAGAATGATTTAACTCTATGAGATGGACCCACACATCACAAAGCAGTTGCTCAGAAAACTTCTCTCCAGTTTTAAAATGAAGATATTTCATTGTTCACCACAGGCCTCTGGTAGCCACTTAATATCCCTTCGCAGATTCCTCAAAGACAGACATTCCAAACTGGGCAATGTAGAGTAAGCTTTACCTGTCTGAAATGAATGCACGCATCAGAGATCAGCTTCTTGGAATGCTTCTTTTGGGGTTTTATTTGAGGACAGTTCAATTTTCGGCATAGTCTCCAGTTTCTACCTAAACATATTTTCTTTTTCACCATGAGCCTCACAGTGCTCCCCTATATCCTTTTGTATGCTAAATATGAACAGTGTTAGAAAACTACTCAAAGAGAAGATGTCCGAATAGGAACAGCTCCAGTCTCCAATTCCTAGCGTGAGTGACACAGAAGACAGGTGATTTCTGCATTTTAAACTGAGGTACTGGGTTCATCTCACTAGGGAGTGTGGGACAGTTGGTGCTGGTCAGCTGCTGCAGCCCGACCAGTGAGAGCTGAAGCAGGGGGAGGCATCGCCTCACCTGGGAAGCGCAATGGGGAAGGGAATCCCTTTTCCTAGCCGGTGGAACTGAGACACACAACACCTGGAAAATCAGGTAACTCCCACCCCAATACTGCGCTCTACCAAGGATCTTAGCAAACGGGCACACCAGGAGATTATATCCCATACCTGGCCGGGAGGGTCCCACACCCACGGAGCCTCCCTCATTGCTAGCACAGCAGTCTGCGATCTTGCGACAAGGCAGCAGCCAGGCTGGGGGAGGGGCGCCCGCCATTGCTGAGGCTTAAGTAGATAAACAAAGCTGCTGGGAAGCTCGAACTAGTTGGACCTCACAGCAGCTCAAGGAGACCAGCCTGTCTCTGTAGACTCCACCTCTGGGGACAGGGCACAGCTAAACAAAAACAAAAACAAAACAAAAAAAAGCAGCTGAAACCTCTGCAGATGCAAATGACTCTGTCTGACAGATTTGAAGAGAGCAATGGATCTCCCAACATGAAGGCTGAGATCTCAGAACAGACAGACTGCCTGCTCAAGTGAGTCCCTGACCCCTGAGTAGCCTAACTGGGAGACATCCCCCACTAGGGACAGACCAACACCCCACACCTCACAGGGTGGAGTACACCCCTGAGAGGAAGCTTCCAAAGCAAGAATCAGACAGGTACACTCGCTGTTCAGCAATATTATATCTTCTGCAGCCTCTGCTGCTGATACCCAGGCAAACAGGGTCTGGAGTGGACCTCCAGCAATCTCCAAGAGACCTACAGTTGAGATTCCTGACAGTTAGACGGAAAACTAACAAACAGGAAGGACACCAACACCAAAACCCATCAGTACGTCACCATCATCAAAGATCAGATTCAGATAAAACCACAAAGATGGGGAAAAAGCAGGGCAGAAAAGTTGGAAATTCAAAAAATAAGAGCGCATCGCCCCCTGCAAAGGAACGCAGCTCATCGCCAACAATGGATCAAAGCTGGATGGAGAATGACTTTGACAAGTTGAGAGAAAAAGTCTCCAGTCCATCAAACTTCTCAGAGCTAAAGGAGGAATTACGTACCCCGTGCAAAGAAACTAAAAATCTTGAAAAAAGAGTGGAAGAATTGATAACTAGAATAATTAATGCAGAGAAGGACATAAACGAATGGACAGAGATGAAAACCATGACACGAGAAATACGTGACAAATGCACAAGCTTCAGTAACCACTTGATCAACTGGAAGAAAGAGTATCAGCGATTGAAGATCAAATGAATGAAATGAAGCGAGAAGAGAAACCTAAAGAAAAAAGACGAAAAAGAAATGAACAAAGCCTGCAAGAAGTATGGGATTATGTAAAAAGACCAAATCTACGTCTGATTGGGGTGCCTGAAAGTGAGGGGGAAAATGGAACCAAGTTGGAAAACACCCTTCAGGATATCATCCAGGAGAACTTCCCAGACACAGTAGGGGAGGCCAACATTCAAATCCAGGAAATACAGAGAACACCACAAAGATACTCCTCGAGAAGAGCAACTCCAAGACACATAATTGCCAGATTCATCAAAGTTGAAATGAAGGAAAAAATGTTAAGGGCAGCCAGAGAGAAGGGTCGGGTTACCCACAAAGGGAAGCCCATCAGACTAACAGCAGATCTCTCGGCAGAAACTCTACAAGCCAGAAGAGAGTGGGGGCCAATATTCAACATTCTTAAAGAAAAGAATCTTCAACCCAGAATTTCATATCCAGTCAAACTAAGTTTCATAAGTGAAGGGGAAATAAAATCCTTTACAGATAAGCAAATGCTTAGAGATTTTGTCACCACCAGGCCTGCCTTACAAGAGATCCTGAAGGAAACAATAAACATGGAAAGGAACAACCAGTACCAGCCATTGCAAAAACATGCCAAAATGTAAAGACCATCGAGGCTAGGAAGAAACTGCATCAACGAACGAGCAAAATAAACAGTTAATATCATAATGGCAGGATCAAGTTCACACATAACAATATTAACCTTAAATGTAAATGGACTAAATGCTCCAATTAAAAGACACAGACTGGCAAACTGGATAAAGAGTCAAGATCCATCAGTTTGCTGTATTCAGGAGACCCATCTCACTTGCAGAGACATACATAGACTCAAAATAAAGGGAAGGAGGAAGATCTACCAACCAAAAGGAGAACAAAAAAAAGCAGGGGTTGCAATACTAGTCTCTGATAAAACAGACTTTAAACCATCAAAGATCAAAAGAGACAAAGAAGGCCATAACATAATGGTAAAGGGATCAATTCAACAGGAAGAGCTAACTATCCTAAATATATATGCACCCAATACAGGAGCACCCAGATTCATAAAGCAAGTCCTTAGAGACTTACAAAGAGACTTAGACTCCCATATAATAATAATGGAAGACTTCAACACCCCACTGTCGACATTAGACAGATCAACAGGACAGAAAGTTAACAAGGATATCCAGGAATTGAACTCATCTCTGCAGCAAGCAGACCTAATAGACATCTACAGAACTCTCCACCCCAAATCAACAGAATATACATTCTACTCAGCACCACATCACACTTATTCCGAAATTGACCACATAATTGAAACTAAAGCACTCCTCAACAAATGTACAATAACAGAAATTATAACAAACTGTCTCTCAGACCATAGTGCAATCAAACTAGAACTCAGGACTAAGAAACTCCATCAAACCCCTCAACTACATGGAAACTGAATACCCTGCTCCTGAATGACTACTGGGTACATAATGAAATGAAGGCAGAAATAAAGATGTTCTTTGAAACCAATGAGAACAAAGATACAACATACCAGAATCTCTGAGACACATTAAAGCAGTGTGTAGAGGGAAATATATAGCACTAAATGCCCACAAAGAAAGCTGGAAAGTTCTAAAATTGACACTCTAACATCACAATTAAAAGAACTAGAGAAGCAAGAGCAAACACATTCAAAAGCTAGCAGAAGGCAAGAAATAACTAAGATCAGAGCAGAACTGAAGGAGATAGAGACACAAAAAACCCTCCAAAAAATCAATGAATCCAGGAGTTGGTTTTTTGAAAGGATCAAGAAAATTGATAGACTGCTAGCAAGACTAATAAAGAAGAAAAGAGAGAAGAATCAAATAGATGCAATAAAAAATGATAAAGGGGTTATCACCATGGACCCCACAGAAATACAAACTATCATCAGAGAATACTATAAACACCTCTACGCAAAGAAACTAAAAAATCTCGAAGCAATGGATAATTTCTTGGACACTTGCACTCTCCCAAGACTAAACCAGGAAAAAGTGGAATTCCTGAATAGACCAAGAGCAGGCTCTGAAATTGAGGCAATAATTAATAACCTACCAACGAAAAAAAGTCCAGGACCAGATAGATTCACAGCTGAATTCTACCAGAGGTACAAGGAGGAGCTGGTACCATTCCTTCTGAAACTATTCCAATCAATAGAAAAAGAGGGAATCCTCCCTAACTCATTTTATGAGGCCAACATCATCCTGATACCAAAGCCTGGCAGAGACACAACAAAAAAAGAGAATTTTAGACCAATATCCCTGATGAACATCGATGCAAAAATCCTCAATAAAATACTGGCAAACCGGATCCAACAGCACATCAAAAAGCTTATCCACCATGATCAAGTGGGCTTCATCCCTGGGATGTGAGGCTGGTTCAACATATGCAAATCAATAAATGTAATCCTGCATGTAAAGAGAACCAAAGACAAAAACCATATGATTATCTCAATAGATGCAGAAAAGGCCTTTGACAAAATTCAACAGCCCTTCATGCTAAAAACTCTCAATAAATTCGGTATTGATGGAACGTATGTCAAAATCATAAGAGCTATTTCTGACAAACCCATAGCCAATATCATACTGAATGGGCGAAAACTGGAAAAATTCCCTTTAAAAACTGGCACAAGACAGGGATGCCCTCTCTCACCACTCCTATTCAACATAGTGTTGGAAGTTCTGGCTAGGGCAATCAGGCAAGAGAAAGAAATCAAGGGTATTCAGTTAGGAAAAGAAGAAGTCAAATTGTCCCTGTTTGCAGATGACATGATTGTATATTTAGAAAACCCCATTGTCTCAGCCCAAAATCTCCTTAAGCTGATAAGCAACTTCAGCAAAGTCTCAGGATACAAAATGAATGTGCAAAAATCACAAGCATTCTTATACACCAGTAACAGACAAACAGAGAGCCAAATCAGGAATGAACTTCCATTCACAATTGCTTCAAAGAGAATGAAATACCTAGGAATCCAACTAACAAGGGATGTAAAGGACCTCTTCAAGGAGAACTACAAACCACTGCTCAGTGAAATAAAAGAGGACACAAACAAATGGAAGAACATACCATGCTCATGGATAGGAAGAATCAATATCGTGAAAATGGCCATACTGCCCAAGGTAATTTATAGATTCAATGCCATCCCCATCAAGCTACCAATGAGTTTCTTCACAGAATTGGAAAAAACTGCTTTAAAGTTCATATGGAACCAAAAAAGAGCCCACATCTCCAAGACAATCCTAAGTCAAAAGAACAAAGCTGGAGGCATCATGCTACCTGACTTCAAACTATACTACAAGGCTACAGTAAGCAAAACAGCATGGTACTGATACCAAAACAGACATATAGTCCAATGGAAAAGAACAGAGTCCTCAGAAATAATACCACACATCTACAGCCATCTGATCTTTGATAAACCTGAGAGAAAAAAGAAATGGGGAAAGGATTCCCTATTTAATAAATGGTGCTGGGAAAATTGGCTAGCAACAACTAGAAAGCTGAAACTCGATCCTTTCCTTACTCCTTATAAGAAAATTAATTCAAGATGGATTAGAGACTTAAATGTTAGACCTAATACCATAGAAACCCTAGAAGAAAACCTAGGTAATACCATTCAGGACATAGGCATGGGCAAAGACTTCATGTCTAAAACACCAAAAACAACAGCAACAAAAGCCAAAATTGACAAATGGGATTTCATTAAACTAAAGAGCTTCTGCACAGCAAAAGAAACTACCATCAGAGTGAACAGGCAACCTACAGAATGGGAGAAAATTTTTGCAGTCTACTCATTTGACAAAGGGCTAATATCCAGAGTCTACAAAGAACTCAAACAAATTTACAAGAAAATAGCAAACAACCCCATCAAAAAGTGGTCAAAGGATATGAACAGACAGTTCTCAAAAGAAGACATTCATACAGCTAACAGACACATTGAAAAATGCTCATCATCACTGGCCATCAGAGAAATACAAATCAAAACCACAATGAGATACTGTCTCACACCAGTTAGAATGGCAATCATTAAAAAGTCAGGAAACAGCAGGTGCTGGAGAGGATGTGGAGAAATAGGAACATTTTTACACTGTTGGTCGGATTGTAAACATATTCAACCATTAGATTATCTAGTTCAACCATTATGGAAAACAGTATGGCGATTCCTCAAGGATCCAGAACTAGAAGTACCATATGACCCATACAGTCCATTCCTGGGCATATACCCAAAGGATTATAAATCACGCTGCGATATAGACACATGCACACGTATGTTTAATGCGGCACTATTCAAAATAGCAAAGACTTGGAATCAACCCAAATGTCCATCAGTGACAGACTGGATTAAGAAAATGTACATATACACCATGGAATACTATGCAGCCATAAAAAAGGATGAGTTTGTGTCCTTTGTAGGGACATGGATGCAGCTGGAAACCATCATTCTCAGCAAACTATCACAAGAACAGAAAACCAAACACCACATGTTTTCATTCATAGGTGGGAACTGAACAATGAGATTACTTGGACTTGGGAAGGAGAACATCATACACTGGGGCCTATCATGGGGAGGGGGGAGGGGGGAGGGATTGCATTGGGAGTTATACCTGATGTAAATGACAAGTTGATTGGTGCTGATGAGTTGATGGGTGCAGCACGCTAACATGGCACAAGTATACATATGTAACTCTGTCTTTGAGGAATCTGCGACGGGATATTAAGTGGCACCCAGAGGCCTGTGGTGAACAAGGAAATCTCTTCCATTGAAAAGTGTAGAGAAGTTTCTGAAGAACCTCCTATGATCTGTGTTTTCATCACATAGAGTTAAATCATTCTTTGGTTTGAGCAGTTTGAAATCACTGTTTCTGTGGAATCTGAGGAAGGACATTTGGGAACGCTCCTTGGAATATGGAGAAAGAAATGACCTCAGGTAAAATCCAGAAGGAAGCTTTCTGTGAAATTGCTCTGTGTTGATTTAATTCCTCTCACTCAGTTTCACTCCTCTTTTCATTGAGTAGTTTTCTAAACCTGTTTATGATAAGCGTGTGAAAGGATATTCGGGAGTACTTTGAGGCTTATGGTGAAAAAGGAAATATATTCAGACCGAAACTGGAGAGAAGCTTTCTGAGGAACTGCTTTGTTATGTGTGGATTCCACTCACAGTGTTATGCCACTCGTCTCATACAGCATCAGGGAAACCCTTTTGGAGAAAAAGGTCCCAAGTGATGTTCGGGAGCACGTTGATGCCTATGGTGAAAAGGGATATAGCCTCAGACAAAAACGGGAAAGAAGCTTTCAATGAAACTGCTCTGTGATATGTGTATTCATCTCCCACAGGTAAAGCTATCTTTACATTATGCAGCTTGAAAACTCGGTCATGGATGGATCCACAAAGGGACATTCGGGAGCACATTCAGCACAATGGTGAAAAAGGAAATATCTTCAGATAAAAACTGGAAAGAAGCATTCTGTGAATCTACTTTTTGCTATGTTTATTCATCTCACATAGATAAATCTTTCTTTACATTACGCAGCTTGGAAACTCCGTGATGGATGGATCCGTGAAGTGACATTCGGGCTCACATTCAGGCCTATGGTGAAAAAGGAAATATCGTCAGAAAAAAACTGGAAAGAAGCTCTCTGAAAAACTGCTTGGTGATGTGTGCATTCCACTCATGGAGTTATACCTTTCTTTTCATAAGGCACTGTTTGAACACTGTTCCTGTAAAACTAAAAAAGTGATATTTGGAGCACATTTAAGACTATGGCGAAAAGTGAGATGTCGTTCAGTAAAACCCAGAAAAAAGCATTCCAAGAAGCTGCTCTCTGAAATGTTCATTCATTTCACAGAGTTAAAGCTTCCTGTGCATTTCCCAGATTGGAAAATCTGCCTTTGAGGATTCTGTGAAGGAATACTAAGTGGCAACCAGAGGACTGTGGCGAGCAAGGAAATGTTTTCCATTGAAAATTGGAGAGAAGCTTTCTGAGCAACTCTTTTGTGATGTTTGTATTCATTGCATAGAGTTAAATCATTCTTTGGATTGAGCAGTTTGTAATCACTGTTTCTGTGGAATCTGAGAGAGGACATTTGGGAACACTCTTTAGAATATCCTGAGAAAAAAATAACCTCAGATGGAAACCAGAAGGAAGCTTTCTCTGAAACTGCTCTGTGATGCGTGGATTCCACTCATACAGCTAAGCTTCTCTTTTCATTCAGCAGTATTCTGACACTGGTTTTTTTTTTTTTTTTTTTTTTTTTTTTTTTTTTTTTTTTACCAAATAAGTGTTTAATTGTTAAAAGTGGAAGAAATTGGCAACAAATCTAAGTTCAAAATATAAAGCAAACTCTTAAATTTTGCTTGATGAAATAGTTAATCGCATTTTCCATAGCAAAAGTTTTACTGTAATTATCTAATTATATGAGAGCTTTGCTTTACTCTGCTTGTATATACAATGATTTTATTGGTGTTTTATGAGAGTTAAAAATCTCATGAATTAACTTTAGCTAAAAGCATAATTTACCAAGGGGAATTTTAATACTGTGAGAAACATAACCTTCAAAAGTATTGAATTGAGTTCTAGTTATTAGGAAGTAGCTTATTGACATTACACTAAATTATCTCTAAAATACTTGAAAATATTTAGCATTTGAACATGTCAGCAAATTAAAAAAAGAATAGAAATTCACCATCCATTTACACTCGATATTTTCACATCTGGAGAAACTGTCACAGATGTAAATTGTTTCCAGAATGTTCCAAAGCTCACCAGTGGCAGAGCCAGGAGCTGAATCAATCTAGTGTATTACTATGTATCATATATACTTGTTACTTTTATGTTCTCATGAATGTACTAGGTAATAACATGGAAAAAGTAAAAATATATACACATATATGTGTTTAATATTCCTTCTTAATAAAAAATGACAATTTAAAAAACAGTGATTCCTTCTATGTGCTAATGGCTTCTTTAGCTTCATAGAGGGTATTGAGCCTTACTGAATTTGTTATAAAAATCGAAGATGCTGTTAAATTTATTTTTTTATAGCCATCCCATTACTGGGTATATACCCAAAGGAGTATAAATCATGCTGCTATAAAGACACATGCACACGTATGTTTATTGCGGCACTATTCACAATAGCAAAGACTTGGAATCAACCCAAATGTCCATCAGTGACAGACTGGATTAAGAAAATGTGGCACATATACACCATGGAATACTATGCAGCCATAAAAAAAGATGAGTTTGTGTCCTTTGTAGGGACATGGATGCAGCTGGAAACCATCATTCTCAGCAAACTATCACAAGAACAGAAAACCAAACACCGCATGTTCTCACTCATAGGTGGGAACTGAACAATGAGATCACTTGGACTCGGGAAGGGGGACATCACACACCGGGGCCTATCATGGGGAGGGGGTGTGGGGGGAGGGGAGAGGGATTGCATTGGGAGTCATATCTGATGTAAATGACGAGTTGATGGGTGCTGACGAGTTGATGGGTGCAGCACAGCAACATGGCACAAGTATACATATGTAACAAACCTGCACGTTATGCACATGTACCCTAGAATTTAAAGTATAATAATAAAAAAAAGAAAAGAAAAAAAGAAAAGAAAAACTGTTCAATGAAAAGAGACACTTAACTGAGCAAGAGGAATTCACTCGACACACAGCAGTTTCACAGAAGGCTTCCTTCTGATTTTTACCTGAGGATATTTCTTTCTCCCTATTCTAAAGATTGTTCCCAAATATGCCTCCTCAGATTCCACAGAAGCAGTGAATTCAAACTGGTCAGTCCAAAGAATAATTTAAGTCGATGAGATGAATATACTTATCACAAAGCAGTTGCTCAGAAAGCTTCTCTGCAGTTTTCATTGGAAGACATTTCCTTGCTCACCACTGGCAAACAGGCACCACTTAATATGCCTTTGCAGATTCCTGAAAGACAGAATTTGCACAATGGGCAATGTAGAGTAAGCTTTAACTCTGTCAAATGAATGCTCATATCAGAGAGCAGTTCCTTGGTACACTTCTTTCTGGGTTTTATTTGAGGATATATCACTTTTCGCCATAGTCTTCAATGTGCTCCAAAGTATCACTTTTTCGTTTTACAGGAACAGTGTTTAAACACTGCCTTTTGAGAAAAGAGGTATAACTCCCTGAGTAGAATACACTTATCACAAAGCAGTTTCTCATAAAGTTTCTCTCCAGTTTTTATCTGAATATGTTTCCTTTTTCACCATAGGACTGAATGCGCTTTTGAATATTCTGTCATGGATCCTTCCATGACAGAGTTTCCAAACTGTGTAATATAAAGAAAGTTTTATCTATATGAGATGAACAAACACAGCAAAAACAGATTTACAGAAAGCTTCTTTCCATTTTTAATCTGAAGATACTTCCTTTTTCACCATAGTCCTGAATGTGCTCCCAAATATCCCTTCGCAGATCCATCCATGACAGAGTTTCCAAGCTGTGAAATGTAGAGAAAGATTTATCTATGTGAGATGAATACACACATCTAAGAACAGTTTCACAGGAAGGATTTCCTAGATGCTGTATTAGAATAGAGGTATAACTCTGTGAGTGGAATCCACATGTCACAACGCAGCACCTCAGAAAACTTCTCTCCATTTTCTATCAGAACATATTTCCTCTTTCACCGTAAGCCTCAAAGTGTTCCCGAATATCCCTACCCATGCTAAACATAAACAGTGTTAGGAACCTACTCAATGACAAGTGAAGCTTAACTGGGAGAGTGGAATTCACATGACACAGAGCAATCTCACAAGAAGCTTGCTTCTGGTTTTTTTCTGAACGTATTTCTTTTTCAGCATATTCTAAAGAGCGTTCCCAAATTTCCTTTCTCAGGTTCCACAGAAACAGTGATTTCAAACTGCTCAATAAAAAGAATGATTTAACTCTAGGAGATGAATACACACATCACAAAACAGTTGCTCAGAAAGCTTCTCAAAAGTTTTCAACGGAAGACATTTCCTTGCTCACCACAGGCCTCTGGGAGCCACTTAATATCCCTTTGCTGATTCCTCAAAGATTCAGTTTCCTAGTTGGGCAATGTAGAGTAAGTTTTAAGTCTGTGACATGAATACACATATCAGAGAGCAGTTTCTTGGAACACTTCTTTCTCGGTTTTATTTCAGGATAATTTACTTTTCACCATAGTCCTTAATGTGCTCCAAAATATCACTTTTTTGGTTTTACAGGAACAGTGTTCAAACATTGCCTTATGAGAAAAGAAGTATACGTCCCTGAGTGGAATGCACACATCACAAAGCAGTTTCTCAGCAAGCTTCTCTCCGGTTTTTGTCTGAAGTTATTTCAATTTTCCCCATAGTCCTGAATGTGCTCCCGAATGTCCCTTCACCAATCCATCCATGACAGTATTTCCAACCTGTGTTAGGTAAAGAAAGCTTTATCTATGTGGAATGAATAAACATTGCAAAAAGCAGATCCACAGAAATCTTCTTTCCAGTTTTTATCTAAAGATATTTTCTTTTTCATCGTAGTCCTGCATGTGCTCCCGAATATCCCTTCGCAGATTCATCAGGGACAGAGTTTCCAAGCTGTTTAATGTAATGAAAGCTTTATCTATGTGAGAAGAATACACATATCATTGAGCAGTTTCACAGAAAGCTTCTTTCCAGTTTTAGTCTGAGGTATTTCTGCTTTCTCCATATGCATCAGTATGCTCCCAAATATCCCTTGGTACCTTTTTCTCCAAAAGGGTTTAACCGATGCTGTTTGAGAAGAGAGGTATAACACTGTGAGTGAAATGCACACATCACAAAGCAGTTTCTCAAAAAGCTTCTCTCCAGTTTTTCTCTGAAGAGATTTGCTTTTTCACCATATGCCTGAATGTGCTCCCGGATGTTGATTCGTTGATTCATCCATGATGTAGTCTCCAAACTGCGTAATATAAAGAAAGTTTTATCTATGTGAGATGAATAAATATATCTATCACAGAACAGTTTCACAGAAAACTTCATTCCAGTTTTTGTTTGAGTATAATTCCTTTTTCACCATAGCCATCCATTATTTCCATCCTCAGAAAGATCTCTCCAGTTTCTATCTGCAGATATTTCCGTTTTCAACATAAACCACAAAGCGCTATGGAGTATCCCTTCACAGACTAAACAGAAACGGTGGTACAATACAGCTCAATGAAAAGAGAAGCTTAACTGTGCGAGTGGAATTCACACAATCCAGAGCAGTTTCTCAGAAAGCTTACTTCTGGTTTTTGCCTGAGGGTATTTCTTTTTCAGCATATTCTAAAGAGTGTTGCAAATGTCCTTTCACAGTTTCCACAGAAACAGGCATTTCAAACTGATCTATCTGAAGAATGATTTAACTCCATGAGATGAATACGTGCATCACAAAACAGTTGCTCAGAAAACTTCTCTCCAGTTTTCAACTTAAGACATTTCCTTACTCACCACAGACCTCCAGGCACCACTTAATAACCCTTCACAGGTTCCTCAAAGACAGAGTTTCCAAACTGGGCAACATAGAGAAAGCTTTAACTCTGTGAAATGAATGCACATATCAGAGAGCAGTTTCTTGGAACGCTTTTTTCTCAGTTTTATCGAGGATATTTCACTTTTCGCCATAGTCTTCAATGAGCTCTGAAGTATCAGATTTTCAGTTTTACAGGAATAGTTTCAAACACTACGATGGAAAAGAGGTATAACCCCTGAGTGGAATGCACATATCACAAAGCAGGTTCTCAGAAAGCCTCTCTCCAGTTTTTATCTGAAGATATTTCCTTTTTCACCATTGGCTCGAGTGTGCTCCTGAATTTCCCTTCGCGGATCCATCCATGACGGAGTCTCCAAACTGCATAATATAAAGAAAGTTTTATTTATATGAGAGAATAAATATATATATCACAAAGCAGTTTCACAGAAAGCTTCTTTCCAGTTTTTGTCTGACAATATTTCCTTTTTCACAGTAACCATACATATACTCCCGAATGTCCCTTGGTAGCTTTCTATCCAAAAGGGATTCCCAAATTCTCTATGAATAGAAAGGTATAACTCTGTGAGTGAAATGCACACGTCACAAAGCAGCTCGCTGAAAGCTTCTCTCCAGTTTCTATCTGAACATATTTCCTTTTTCACAATAAGTCTCAAAGGGTTGCCAAATATCGCTTCGAATGCTAAACATAAACAGTGTTAGAGAACTGGTCAATGAAAAGAGAACCTTAACTGAGTGAGAGGAAGTCACACAACACATAGCAGTTTCACAGAAAGCTTCCTTCTGTTTTTTATCTGAGGATATTTCTTTCTCTATATTCTAAGGAGCCATCCCAAATGTCCTTCCTCAAACTCCATAGAAACAGTGATTTAAAACTGCTCCATCCAAAGAATGTTTTACCTCTATGAGATGAATACACACATCACAAAGCAGTTGCTCAGAAAGCTTCTCTCCAGTTTTCAACGGAAGACATTTCCTTGCTCACCACAACCCTCTGGTCGTCACTTAATATTCCTTCACAGAATCCTCAAAGGCAGACTTTCCAAACTTGGAAATGTAGAGTAAGCTTTAGCTCTCTGAAATGAATGGACATGTCAGAGAACAGTTTTTTGGAATGCTTCTTTCTGGGTTTTATTGTACGACATTTCACTTTTTGCCATAGTCTTCAATCTGTTCCGAATATCACTTTTTTTAGTTTTGCAGGAACACTGTTCAAACAGTGCCTTAGGAGTAGAATCCCCAGAAAACTTCTCTAGAGTTTCTATCTGAATATATTTCCTTTTTCACCATAAGCCTCAAAGCGCTCCTGAATATCCCTTCACAGACTAAACAAAAACAGTGTTAGAATACGCTCAATGAAAAGAGAAGCTTAACTATGGAGCAGAATTCACGTGACACAGAGCAGTTTCACATCAAGCTTCCTTCTGGATTGTATCTGAGATTATTTCTTTTTCACAGTATTTTACGGAGCATTCCCCAATGCCCTTTCTCAGATTCCACAGAAACAGTGATTTCAAACTGCTCAATCCAAAGAATGATTTAACTCTGTGAGATGAATACAAACATCACAAAATAGTTGCTCAGAAAGCTTCTCTCCAATTTTCAATGGAAGACATTTCGTTGCTCACCACAGGCCTCCAGTTGCCACTTAATATCGCTTCGCATAATCCTCAAAGACAGACTTTCCAAAGTGGGAAATATAGAGTAAGATTTAACGCTGTGTAATGAATGGACAAGTCAGAGAGCAGTTTCTTGGAAAGTTTTTTTCTGGGTTTTATTGGACGACATTTCACTTTTCGCCATAGTCTTCAATGTGCTCCTAATATCACTTTTGTTAGTTTTACAGGAAGACTATTCAAACAGTGCCTTATGAGAAGAAAGGTATATCTCCCAGAGTGGAATTCACGCATCACCAAAGAGTTTCTCAGAAAGCATCTCTCCAGTTTTTTTCTGAATATATTTCTTTATTCGGCATAGGCCTGAATGTGATCCCGAATATCCATTCGAGGATCCATCCATGATGGAGTTTCCAAGATCCGTCATTTAAAGAAAGCTTTGTCAATGTGAGATGAATAAACATAGCAAAAAGCAAATTCACAGAAAGCTTCTTTCCAGTTTTTATTCGAAGATATTTCCTTTTTCACCATAGACTTGAAAGTGTTTCCGAATGTCCCTTTGTGGATCCATCCATGACAGAGTTTGCAAGCTGCATAATGTACAGAAAGCTTTATCTATATCAGATGAATAAACATAACAAGAAGCAGATTCACAGAAATGTTCTTTCCAGTATTTATCTGAAGATATTTCCCTTTTCATCATACTACTGAATGTGTTCCCGAATATCCCTTCGCGAATCTGTCCATGATAGAGTTTCCAACCTGAGTAACATAAAGGAAGCTTTATCTATGTGAGATGAATACATATATCACAGAGCAGTTTCACAGAAAGCTTCTTTCCAGTTTTTGTCTGAAGATATTTCGCTTTTCAACATAGGCATCAATATGCTGCAGAATAGCCCTTTGTACCATTTTCTCCAAAAGGATTTTCCCAATGCTGTATGAGAAGAGAGGTATAACACTGTAAGTGGAATGCACACCTCACAAAGCAGTTCCTCAGAAAGCTTCTCTCCAGTTTCTATCTGAACATATTTCCTTTATCAATGTAAGCCTCAAAGCGCTCCCAGATATCCCTTTGCACGCTAAAGATAAACAGTATTAGAGAACTGCTCAATGAAGAGAAGCTTACCTGAGCAAGAGGAATTCACATGACACAGAGCAGTTTCACAGAAAGTTTCCTTCTGGATTTTACCTGAGGATAATTTTTCTCCATATTCTAAAAAGCGTTCCCAAATATCCTTTCTGAGACTCCGCAGAACAGTGATTTCACACTGGTCAATCCAAGAATGATTTAACTCTATGAGATGAATACAAACATCACAAAAGAGATGCTCAGAAAGCTTCTCTTCAATTTTCAACAGAAGACATTTCCTTGCTTGCCACAGGCCTCCGGTTGCCACTTAATATCCCTTTGCAGAATCCTCAAAGACAGACTTTCCAAACTGGGAAATATAGAGTAAGCTTTAACTCTGTGAAATGAATGAACACGTCAGAGAGCAGTTTCTTGCAATGCTTCTATCCGGGTTTTATTTGATGACATTTCACTTTTCACCATAGTCTTCAATGTGCTCTAAATATCACTTTTTTAGTTTTACAGACACAGTGTTGAAATAGTGTCTTATGAGAAGAAAGGTATAACACCCTGAGTGGAATGCACACATCACCAAGGAGTTTCTCAGAAAGCTTCTCTCTAGTTTTTATCTAACGATACTTCCTTTTACACCATTGGTCCGAATGTGACCCCGAATTATCCTTCGTGGATCCATCCATGACGGAGTATCTAAGCTGTGTAATGTGATGAAAACTTTATCTATGTGAGATGAATAAGCATAGCAAAAAGCAGATTCACAGAATGATACTTTCCAGTTTTTATCTGAATGTATTTCCTTTTCAACATAGTCCTGAATGTTCTCCTGAATGTCACTTCGTGGATCCATCCCTGACAGAGTTTCCAAGCTGCGTAATGTAGAGAAAGCTTTATCTATGTGAGATTATTACACATATCACAGAACAGTATCACAGAAAGGGTTTCCCCGATGCTGTATGAAAAGAGAGTTATAACATTGTTATTGGAATGCACACATCACAAAGAAGTTCCTCGGAAAGTTTTTGTCTGAGGCTATATCCCTTATCACCATAGGCATCAACATGCTCCCGAACATCACTTGGGACCTTTCCTCCAAAAGGGTTTCCTTGATGCTGTATGACAACAGTGCTATAACACTGTGAGTGGAATCCACACATCACAAAGCAGTTCCTCAGAAAGCTTCTCTCCAGTTTCAGTTAGAACATATTTCCTTTTTCACTGTAAGCCTCAAAGTACTCCTGAATATCCCTTCACACGCTAAACATAAGCAGGTTTAGAAAACTACACAATGAAAAGAGAGGTGAAACTGAGTGAGAGGAATTAAGTTGACACAGAGCAGTTTCACAGAAAGCTTCCTTCTGGATTTTATCTCAGGACATTTCCTTCTTCATATTCCAAGGAGCGTTCCCAAATGTCCTTCCTCAGATTCCACAGAAACAATGATTTCAAACTGCTCAATCCAAAGAATGATTTAACTCTATGAGATGAAAACACAGATCATAGGAAGTTCTTCAGATACTTCTCTACACTTTTCAACGGAAGAGATTTCCTTACTCACCACAGGCCTCCGGGTGCCACTTAATATCCCGTTGCAGATT
This sequence comes from Macaca thibetana thibetana, assembly GCF_024542745.1. Taxonomy (NCBI): domain Eukaryota; kingdom Metazoa; phylum Chordata; class Mammalia; order Primates; family Cercopithecidae; genus Macaca; species Macaca thibetana. Next base: position 183,557,464 of record NC_065580.1, on the reverse strand, counting down.
CCTCAAAGACAGAGTTCCCAAAGTGGGCATTGTAGAGTAATCTTTAACTCTGAGAAATGAATGCACATATCAGATAGCAGTTTCTTGGAATTCTTCTTTCTGGATTTTATATGAGGATATTTCACTTTTTGCCATATTCTTCAATGAGCTCCGAAATATCAATTTTTCGGTGTTACAAGAACACCGTTCAAACACTGCCTTAGGAGAAAAGAGGTATAATTCCCTGAGTGGAATGCATACATCACAAAGCAGTTTCTCAGAAAGCTTCTCTCCAGTTTTGATCTGAAGATATTTCCTTTTTCACCATACCCCTGAATGTGATCTCAAATATTCCTTTGCGGATCCATCAATGACGGAATTTGAAAGCTGCGTAATGTAAAGAAAGCTTTATCTGTGTGAGATGAATAAACATAGCAATAAGTAGATTCACAGGAAGCTTGTATTCAGTTTTTATCTGAATATATTTCCTTTATCACCATAGTCCTGAATATGCTCCTGAATGTCCCTTTGTGGATCTGTCCATGACAGAGTTTCCAAGCTGAGTAATGTAAAGAAAGCTTTATCTATGTGACATGAATACACGTACCACAGAGTGGTTTCACAGAAATTTCTTTCCAGTTTTTGTCTCAGGCTATTTCCCTTTTCTCCATAGGCATCAATATGCTCCCAGATATCACTTGGTAAATTTTTCCCCAAAGGGGTCCCTGATGCTGTATGAGAAGAGAGGTATAACACTGTGAGTGGAATACACATGTCACAAAGCGGCTCCTTGAAAAGATTATTTCCAATTTCTATCTGAAGATATTTCCATTTCCATCATAGGCCTGAATGTGATTGTGAATATCCCTTCGCGGATCCATGCATGATGGAGTTTCCAAGCTGTGCAATGTATAGAAAGCTTTATCTATGTGCGATGAATAAACGTAGCCAAAACCAAATCACAGAAAGCTTCTTTCCAGTTTTTATCTGAAGATATTTCCTTTTTCATCATAGTTCTGAATGTGCTCCCGAATGTCCCTTTGCAGATCCATCCATGACATAGTTTCCAAGTTGCATAATGTAAAGAAAGCTTTATCTACATGAGATGAGTACACATAGCACAAAGCAGTTTCACAGAAAGCTTCTTTCCAGTTTTTGTTTGACGCTATTTCCCTTTTCACCATAGGCGTCAATATTCACCCAGATATCCCTTGGTAGGTTATTCTCCAAAAGGGTTTCCCCAATGTTGTATAAGGAGAGAGGTATAACTCTGTGAGTGGAATTCACATGTCTAAAAGCAGTTCCTCAGAAAGTTTATCTCCAGTTTCTATCTGAACATATTTCCTTTTTCTCTGAATGCCTCAAAGGGCTCCCGAATATCCCTTTGTATGCTAAACATAAACAGTGTTACATAACTGCTCAGTAAAAGGAGAAGCTTAACTGAGAGAGAGGAATTCACATGACACACAGCAGTTTCACAGAAACCTTCCTTCTGATTTTTATGTGAGTATTTCTCCATAATCTAAAGACTGTTAAAAAATGTCCTTCCTTAGATTCAACAGAAACAGTGATTGCAAACTGCTCAATCCAAAGAATGATTTAACTCTATGAGATGAATACAAACATCATAAAGCAGTTGCTCAGAAAGCTTCTCTCCAATTTCTATCTGGACATATTTCCTTTTTCAGTTTCAAAATTGCATAATAGAAAGAAAGTTTTATATCTGTGAGATGAATAAACACATCTATCACAAAGCATTTTCGCAGAAAGCTTCTTTCCAGTTTGTGTCTGAGGAAATTTCCTTTCTCACCATAGTCATCCATATACTCCCAAATGTCCCTTATTAGCTCTTTCTCCAAGAGGGATTCCCAAATCCTATATGAGAAGAAAAGTATAACTCTGTGAGTAGAATGCACCTGTCAGAAGGCAGCTCTTTGGAAATCTTCTCTCCAGTTTCTATCTGAAGATATTTCCATTTTCACCATAAGCCTCAAAGCACTCCCGAATACCCCTTAGCAGACAAACAAAAACAGTGTTAAAATACTGCTGAAATAAAAGAGAAGCTTATCTTTGGGAATGGAATTCATGCGACACAGAGTAGTTTCACAGAATGCTTCCTTCTGATTTCTGTCTGAGGTTATTTCTTTTTCAGGATATTCTAAAGAGCATTCCCAAATGTCCTTTCTCAGATTCCATGGACACAGTGATTTCAAACTGCTCAATCCAAGAATGATTTAACTCTATGAGATGAATACAAACATCACAAAAGAGATGCTCAGAAAGCTTCTCTTCAATTTTCAACAGAAGACATTTCCTTGCTTGCCACAGGCCTCCAGTCGCCACTTAATATCTCTTCACAGAATCCTCAAAGACAGACTTTTCAAACTGGGAAATGTAGAGTAAGGTTTAATCCTGTGACATGAATGGACATGTCAGAGATCAGTATTTTGGAATGCTTCTTTCCGGGATTTATGTGAAGACATTTCACTTTTCACCATAGTCTTCAATGTTCTCTGAATATCACTTTTTTAGATTTACAGGAACAGAGTTCAAACAGTGCCTTATGAGAAGAAAGGTATAACTCCCTGAGTGGAATGCACAGATCACCAAGCAGTTTCTCAGAAAGCTCCTCTCCAGTTTTATCTGACAATGTTTCCTTTTTCACCATAGGCCAGAATATGATCCTGAATATCACTTCACGGATCCATCCATGACGGAGTTTCCAAGCTGCATAATGTAAAGGAAGCTTTATCTATGTGAGATGAATATATACATCACAGAGTAGTTTCATAGAAAGCTTCTTTCCAGTTTTTGTCTGACGCTATTTCCCTTTTCATCATAGGCATCAACATACTTCCTAATATCACCTGGTACATTTTTCTCCAAACGGGTTTCCCCAATGCTGTATGGGAAGAGTGGTAAAACACTGTGAGTGGAATGCACACGTTACAAAGCAGTTCCTCGGAAAGCTTCTCTCCAGGTTCGGTCTGAACATATTTCCTTTTCCAGCGTAAGGCTCAAAGCGCTCCCAAGTATCCCTTAGCTGACTAAACTAAAACAGTGTTAGAATACTGCTCAATGAAAACAAAAGTTTAACTGTGCAAGTGAAATTCACATGACACCGAGCAGTTTCACAGAATGCTTCCTCCTGTTTCTATCAGAGGGTATTTCTTTTTCAGCATATTCTTAAGAGCATTCCCAAATGTCCTTTCTCAGGTTCCACAGAAAGAGTGATTTCAAGCTGCTCAATGCAAAGAATGATGAATGCAAAGAATGAACTCTATGAGATGAATACACACATCACAAAGCAGTTGCTCTGAAAGCTTCTCTCCAGTTTTCAACCAAAGAGATTTCCTTGCTCACCACAGGCTTCCGGTCGCCCCTTAATATCCCTTTGCAGAATCCTCAAAGACAGACTTTCCAAACTGGGAAATGTAGAGTAAGCTTTAACACTCTGAAATGAATGCACGTGTCAGAGAGCAGTTTCTTGGAACGCTTCTTTCTGGGTTTTATTTCTGGATATTTCACTTTTCTCCATAGTCTTCTATGTGCTCCGAAATACTACTTTTTCGGTTTTACAGGAGCATTGTTCAAACACTGCCTTGTGAGATAAGAAGTATAACTCCTTGAGTGGAATGCACACATCACAAAGCAGTTTCTCAGAAAGCTTCTATTCAGTTTTTATCTCAAGATATATCCTTTTTCACTGTAGGCCTGAACGTGCTCCTGAACAACCCTCGCGGATCCGTCCATGTTGGAGTTTCCAAACTGTGTAATATAAGGAAAGTTTTATTTGTGTGAGATGAATAAACATATCTATCACAAAGCAGTTTAACAGAAATCTTTCCAGTTTTTGTCTGAGGATATTTTCTTTTTCACCATAACCTTCCCTGTACTCCCAAAAGTCCATTGGTAGCTTTTTGTCCAAAAGGGATTCCCCAATCCTCTATGATAAGAAAGGTATAGTTCTGTGAGTGGAATGCACACTCACAAAGCAGCTCCTTGGAAAGCTTCCCTCCAGTTTTTATCTGAAGATACTTCCATTATCAACATTGGCCTGAATGTACTACTGAATGTTCCTTCGCTGATCCATCCATGAAAGAGTTTCCAAGCTGTGTAATGTACAGAAAGCTTTATCAATGTGAGATGAATAAACGTAGCAAAAATCGGATTCACAGAAACTTTCTTTCCCGTTTTTATCTGAAGATATTAACTTGTTCACCATACTCCTGAATGTGCTCCCGAATGTCCCTTCGTGGATCCGTCCATGACAGAGTTTCCAAACTGCATAACGTAAATAAAGCTTTATCTGTGTGTGAAGAATACACATATCACAGAGAAGTTTCACATAAAGCTTTTTTCCAGTTTTAGTCTGAGGCTATTTCCCTTTTCACCATATTCATCAATATGCCCCCGAATAACACTTTGTACCTCTTCCTCCAAAAGGATTTCCCCGATGCTATATGAGAAGAGAGGTGTAACACTGTGAGTGGAATGCACACGTCATGAAGCACTTCCTTTTAAAACTTCTCTCCAGTTTCTTTCTAAATATATTTCCTTTTCACCATAAGATTCAAAGCGCTTCTGAATATCCCTTCGAACACTAAACATAAACAGTGTTAGAAAACTGCTCAATGAAAAGGGAACCTTAACTGAGTGAGAGGAATTCACACAACACATAGCAGTTTCACAGAAAGCTTCCTTCTGGTTTTTATTTGAGGATATTTCTTTCTCCATATTCTAAGGAGCATTCCCAAATGTCCTTCCTCAGATTCCACAGAAACAGTTATTTCAAACTGCTTCATCCAAGGGATGATTTAACTCTATGAGATGAATACACACATCACAAAGCAGTTGCTCAGAAAGGTTCTCTCCAGTTTTCAACAGAAGACATTTCCTTGCTCAACACAGGCCTCCGGGCACCACTTAGTATAACTTCGAAGATTCTTCAAAGACAGAGATTCCAAACTGAGCAATGTAGAATAAACTTTAACACTGTGAAGTGAATGCACATATCAGAGAGCAGTTTCTGGGAACGCTTCTTTTTGGGTTTTATTTGAGGATAGATCACTTTTCCCTGCAGTCTTCAATGCATTCCAATATATAACATTTTTGGTTTTACAGGAACAGTGTTCAAAAACTGCCTTATGAGAAAAGAATTAAAACTCCTTGAGTGGAATGCAGACATCACAAAGCAGTTTCTCAGAAAACTTCTCTCTGATTTTTATCTGAAGATATTTCCTTTTTCACCATAGGCCTGAATGTGCTCCCGAATTTCCCATCTTGGTTCTGTCCATGATGGAGTGTCCAAGCTTCATAATGTAAAGAAAGCTTTATCTATGTGACAGGAATAACATAGCAAAAAGCAGATTCACAGAAATCTTCTTTCCAGTTTTTATTTGAAGATATTTCCTTTTTCACCATAGTCCAGAAGGTTGTCCCGAATGTCACTTTGCGGATCCGTCCATGAGTTTGAAAGCTGCATAATGTAAAGAAAGCTTTATCTATGTGAGATGAATACACATGGCATAGAGCAGTTTCACAGAAAGCTTCTTTCCAGCTTTTCTCTGAGGCTATTTCCCTTTTCACCATATTCAATATGCTCCCACATATCCCTTGTTACCTTTTTGTCCAAAAGGGTTTCCCTGATGCTGTGTGAGAAGAGAGGTGTAATACTGTGAGTAGAATGCACACATCACAAAGCAGTTCCTCGGAAATCTTCTCTCCAGTTTCTATCTGAACATATTTCCTTTTTATCAGAGGGTATTTCTTTTTCAGCACATTCTTAAGAGTGTTCCCAAATGTCTTTTGTCAGGTTCCAAAGAAACAATGATTTCAAACTGCTCAATCCAAAGAATGGTTTAACTCAATGAGACGAATACAAACATCACAAAGCAGTTGCTCAGAATGATTCTCATCAGTTTTCCTCAGAAGACATTTCCTTACTCACCACAAGCCTCCAGGCGCCACTTAATATCCCTTCACAGATTCCCTAAAGACAGAGTTTCCAACCTGGGCAATGGAGAGTAAGCTTTAACTCTGTGAAATGAATGCACATATCAGAGAGCAGTTTCTTAGAATGCTTCTCTCTGGGTTTTATTTGAGGATATTTCACTTTTTGCCATTGTCTTCAATGTGAAATATCACATTTTCGGGCTTACAAAAACAGTGTTCAAACACTGCCTTATAATAAAAGAGGTATAACTCCCTGAGTGTAATGCACACATCACAAAGCAGTTTCTCAGAAAGCTTCTCTCCAGTTTTTATCTGAAGATATTTCCTCTTTCACCATAGGCCTGAATGTGCGCCCGAATGACCCTTCACGAATCCATCCACAACGACATTTCAAAGATGCGTTATTGAAAGAAAGTTTTATCTATGTGAGATGAATAACCATATCTATCACAAAGCAGTTTCACGGAAAACTTCTTTCCAGTTTTTGTCTGAAGATATTTCCTTTTTCACCATAGCTGTCCATATATTCCCGAATGTTCCCTGATAGCTTTTTCTCCAAAAGGGATTCCCCAATCCTCTATGAGAAGAAAGGTATAATTCTCTGAGTGGAATGCACATGTCACAAAGCAGCTCCTCGGAAAGCTTTTCTCCAGTTTGTATCTGAATATATTTTCTTTTTCACCATAAGCCTCAAAGTGCTCCTGAATATCCCTTCACAGACTAAAGAAAAACAGTGTTAGAATACTGCTCAATGAAAAGAGAAGCTTAACTATGGAGCAGAATTCTCGTGACACAGAGTAGTTTCACATCAAGCTTCCTTCTGGATTTTATCTGAGATTATTTCTTTTTCACAATATTATACGGAGCATTCCCCAATGTCCTTTCTCAGATTCCACAGAAAAAGTGGTTTCAAACTGCTCAATCCAAAGAATGATTTAATTTTATATGATGAATACAAACATCACAAAATAGTTGCTCAGAAAGCTTCTCTCCAATTTTCAATGCAAAGAGAGGCTTAACTAAGTGAGAGGAATTAGGAAGACACAGAGCAGTTTCACAGAAAACTTCCTTCTGGATTTTTCCTGAGGATATTTCTCTCTCCATATTCTAAGGAGTGTTTAAAAGTGTCCATCCTCAAATTCCACAAAAACAATGATTACAAACTGCTCAATCCAAAGAACGGTTTAACTCAATGAGACGAATACACAAATCACAGAGCAGTTGCTGAGAAAGTTTCTCACCAATTTTCATCGGAAGACGTTTCCTTGCTCACCAGAAGCCTCCGGGAGCCACTTAATATCCCTTCACAGATTCTTCAAAGACAGAGTTTCCAAACTGTGCAACGTAGAGTTAGCTTTAACTCTGTGAAATGAATGCACATATCATAGAGCAGTTTCTCAGAATGCTTCTCTCTGGGTTTTATTTGAGGATATTTCACTTTTCGCCATTGTCTTCAATGAGCTCAGAAATATCACTTTTTCATTCTTACAGGAACAGTGTTCAAACTGTGCCTTAGGAGAAAAGAGGTATAACTCCCTGAGTGGAAGGCACACATCACAAAGCAGTTTCTCAGAAAGCTTCTCTCCAGTTTTTATCTGAAGATATTTCCTTTTTCACCATAGGCCTGAATGTGCTCCTGAATATCCCTTCACGGATCCATCCATGACAGACTTTCCTAACTGCGTAATATAAAAAAGTTTTAACTATGTGAGATCAATAAGCTTATCTATCACAAAAGCAGTTTCACAGGAAGCTTCTTTCCAGTTTTCGTGTCATGATATTTTCTTTTTAACCATAGGGGTCCATATACTCCCAAATGTCCCATGGTACTTTTTCTCCAAAAGAGACCCCGATGCTCTATGAGAAGAACGGTATAACTCTGTCAGTGGAGTGCACACATCACAAAGCATCTCCTCAGAAAGCTCTCCAGTTTGTATCTGAAAATATTTCCGTTTTCACCATTAGCCTCAAAGTGCACCCGAATAGTCCTTCACAAACTAAAGAAAAACAGTGTTAAAATACTGCTCAATGAGAAGAGAAGCTGAACAGTGTGTGTGGAATTCACACGACACAGAGTAGTCTCACAGAATGCTTCCTACTCTTTCTTATCTGAGATTATGTCTTTTTCAGCATATTCTAAAGAGTGTTCCCAAATGTCCTTTCTCAGGTTCCACAGAAACAGTGATTTCAAACTCTTCAATCCAAAGAATGATTTACCTCTATGAAAATAATCCACACATCACAAAGTAGCTGCTCAGAAAGCTTCTCTCCAGTTTTCAACGGAAGACATTTCTATGCTCAAAACAGGCCTCTGGGATCCACTTCATATCCCTTCGCAGATTCCTCAAAGATAGAGTTTCCAAACTGGGCAATGTAGAATAAGCTTTAATTCTGTTAAATGAATGCAACAACATAGAGCAGCTTCTTTGAACCCTTCCCTCTGGGTTTTATTTGAGGATATTTCACTTTTCATCATAGTCTCCAATGCCCTCCATAATATCACTTATTCGGTTTTCCAGGAACAGTGTTCAAACACTGCCTTATAGAAAAGTGATACACCTCCCTGAGTGGAATGCACACGTCACAAAGCCGTTTCTCAGAAAGCTTCTCTGCAGTTTTTATGTGAGGATATTTCCATTTTCAACATAGTCCTGAATGTACTCCCAAATGTCCCTTAGCAGATCCATCCATGACAGATTTTCCAAGCTGCGTAAAGAAAGCTTTATCAATGTGAGATGAATAAATATAGCAAAAAGCAAATTCACAGAAAGCTTCTTTCCAGTTTTTATCTGAACATATTTCCTTTTTCACCATAGTCCTGAATGTGCTCCTGAATGCCCCTTCGAAGAACCGTTCATGACAGAATTTCCAAGCAGCGTAATGTAAAGAATGCTTTATTTATGTGAGGTGAATATGTATATCACAGAGCAGTTTCACAGAAAGCTTCTTTCCAGTTTTTGTCTGAGGCTATTTCTCTTTTCATCGTAGTCATCAATATGCTCCAGAATATCCCTTGGACCTATTTATCCAAAAGGGTTTCCCCGATTCTTTATGATGTGAGAGGTACAACACTGTGAGTGCAATGCTCACGTCACAAAGTAGTTCCTCGAAAAGTTTCTCTCCAGTTTCTATCTGAATATATTTCCTTTATCACCATAGGCCTGAATGAGCTCCCGAATGTCCCTTCATGGATCATTCCATAACAGAGTTTCCAAACATCGTAATATAGAGAAAGTTTTATCTATGTGAGATGAATAAACATATCTATCACAAAGCAGTTTCACAGAAAGCTTCTTTCCAGTTTTTGTCTGAGGATATTTCCTTTTTCACCATAGCCGTACATATAGTCCCAAGTATCCGTTGGTAGCTTTTTATCCAAAATGGAATCCCCAATCCTCTATGAGAAGAAAGGTATAACTCTGTGAGTGAAATGCACACGTCACAAAGCAGCTCCTCGGAAATATTCTCTCCTTTTTCTATCTGAAGATATTACCATTTTAACCATAAGCCTAAAGCGTTCCCACATATCCCTTCGCAGGCTAAACACAGTGTAAGAATTCTGCTCAATGAACAGAGAAGCTGATCTGTGCGAGTGGAATTAACAAGACAAAGAGCAGTTTCACAGAAAGTTTTCTTCTGCTTTTTATCGGAGTGTATTTCCTTTAAAGCATATTATAAAGAGCGTTCCCAAATGTCCTTTCTCAGATTCCACAGAAATGTTGATTTCAAACTGCTCAATACAAAGGATGATTTAACTCTATGAGATGAATACACACATCACAAAACACTTGCTCATAAAGCTTCTCTCCAGTTTTCAATGGAAGACATTTCCTTTCACACAACAGGCCTCTGGGCGCCACTAAATATCCCTTCGCAGATTCCTCAAAGACAGAGTTCCCAAAGTGGGCAATGTACAGTAAGCTTTAACTCTGTGAAATGAATGTACATATCAGAGAGCAGTTTCTTGGAACGCTTCTTTCTGGATTTTATTTGAGAGTAATTCACTTTTCACCATAGTCTTCAATACGCTCTGAAATATCACTTTTTCGGTTTTGCAGGAAACCTGTTCAAACACTGTCTTATGAGAAAAGAGGTATAACTCCCTGAGTGGAAAGCACATATCACAAAGCAGTTTCTCAGAAACCTTCTTTCCGGTTTTTATCTGTAGAGATTTCCATTTTCATCATAGTCCTGAATATGCTCTCGAATGTCCCTTTGTAGTTCCGTCCATGACGGAGTTTCCAAGCTATGTAATGTAAAGAAAGCTTTATCTATGTGAGATGAATAAACATAGGAAAAAGCAGATTCACAGAAACCTTATTTCCAGTTTTTATCTGAAGATGTTTGCTTTTCACCATAGTCCTGAATGTGCTCCCGAATGTCCCCTCATGGATCCGTCCATTACAGAGTTTCCAAGTAGGGGAATGTAAAGAAAGCTTTATGTATGTGAGACAAATACACATATCACAGAGCAGTTTCACAGAAAGTTTCTTTCCAGTTTTTGTCTGAGGCTATTTCCCTTTTCACCATTGGCATCAATATGCACCAGAATATACCTTGATACCTTCTTCTCCAAAAGGGTTTTGGAGAAGTGAGATCAATAAGAATATCTATCACAAAAGCAGTTTCACAAAACCTTCTTTCCAGGTTTTGTCTGATGATATAGGGATCCATATACTCCCGAATGTCCAATGGTAGTTTTTCTCCAAAAGAGATTCCCCAATCCTCTATGAGAAGAAAGGTATAACTCTGTGAGTGGAGTGCACACATCACAAAGCAGCTCCTCGGAAAGCTTCTCTCCAGTTTGTATCTGAAAATATTTCCGTTTTCACCATAAGCCTCAAGGCACTCCGAATATCCCTTCACAAACTAAAGAAAAATAGTGTTAGAATACTGCTCAATGAGAAGAGAAGCTGAACTGTGTGAGCGGAATTCACACGACACAGAGCAGTCTCACAGAATACTTCCTTCTGCTTTTAATCTGAGGGTATTTCTTTCTCAGCATATTCTAAAGAGTTATCCCAAAGGTCTTTCCTCAGATTCCACAGAAACTTGATTACTAACTCTTCAATCCAAAGAATGATTTAACTCTATGAAAATAAAATACACATCACAAAACAGCTGCTCAGAATGCTTCTATCCAGTTTTCAATGGAAGACGTTTCCTTGCTCGCCACAGGCCTCTGGTTGCCACTTAATATCCCTTCGCAGAATCCTCAAAGACAGATTTATCAAACTGGGAAATTTAGAGTAAGCTTTAACTCTCTGAAATGAATGCACATATCAGAGAGCAGTTTCTTGGAATGCTTCCTTCTGGGTTTTACTTCAGGATATTTCACTTTTCGCCATAGTCTTCAATGTGCTCCGAAATACCACTTTCTCAGTTTTACAGGAACAGTGTCAAACACGGCCTTAAGAGAAAAGTAGTATAACTTCCTGAGTGGAATGCACACGTCAAAAAACAGTTTCTCAGAAAGCTTCTTTCTGGTTTCTATCTGAAGATATTTCCTTTTTCACCATAGTCCTGAATGTGCTTCTCAATGTGCCTTCGTGGATCAGTCCATGACAGAGTTTTCAAGCTGCACAATGTAAAGAAATCTTTATCCATGTGAGATGAATAAACATAGCAAAAACTAGATTCACACAATGCTTCCTTCCAGTTTTTATCTGAAGATATTTCCTTTTTCACCAGAGTCCTGAATGTGCTCCAGAATGTCCCTTCGCAGATCAGTCCATGACTTAGTTTCCAAGCTGCATAACATAAAAAACTTTATGTATGTGAGATTAATACACATAGCAAAAAGCAGGTTCACAGAAAGCTTCTTCACCGTTTTTATGTGATGATATTTCCTTTTTTAACCTAGTCCTGAATGTTCTCCTGAATGTCCCTTCGCGGATCCATCCATGACAGAGTTTCCAAGCTGTGTAATGTAAAGAATGCTCTATCTATGTGAGATTAATATACATAGCATAGAGCAGTTTCACAGGAAGCTTTTTCTCTCGCTTTTATCTCAAGATATTTCCTTTTTCACCATAGTCCTGAAGGTGCTCCCGAATGTAGCCTCGTGGATCATTCCATGATGGTGTTTCCAAGCTACGTAATGTAAAGAAAACTTTATCTATGTGAGATGAATAAACATTGCAAAAAGAAGATGCACAGAAAGCTTCTTTCCAGTTTTTATCTGAAGATATTTCCTTTTCCACCATAATCCTGAATATGTACCCGAATTTCCCTTTGAGGATCCCTCCATGACGGAGATTCCAAACTTCATAATGTAAAGAAAGCTTTGTCTATGTGAGATGAATACACAGCACAGAGTAGTTTCACAGAAAGCCTGTTTCCAGTTTCTGTCTGAGGCTATTTCTGTTTTCACCATACGCGTTAATGTGCCTCTGAATATCTCTTGGTACCTTTTTCTCCAAAAGGGTTTCCTTGATGCTGTATGAGAAGAGAGGTATAACACTGTGAGTAGAATGCAAACGTCACAAAGCAGTTCCTCGGAAAGCTTCTCTCCAGTTTCTATCTGAACATATTTCTTTTTTCACCATAAGCCTCAAAGCACTCCCGAATATCCCTTCACATGATAAACATAAAAAATGTTAGAAAATTGTTCAATGAAAAGAGAAGCTTAACTGAGCGAGAGGAATTCACACAACACATAGAAGTCTCACAGAAAGCATCCTTCTTTTTTTTAATCTGAGGATATTTCTTTCTCCATATTCTAAAGAGGGTTCCCAAATGTCCTTCCTCAGATTCCACAAAAAAAGTGATTTCAAATTGCTCAATCCAAAGTATGATTAAACTCTATGAGATGAATACACACGTCACAAAACAGTTGCTCAGAATGCTTTTCTCAAGTTTTCAATGGAAAACGTTTCCTTGCTCAGAACAGGCCTCCGGGCGCCACTTAATATCCCTTTGCAGATTTCTCAAAGACAGAATTTCCAAACTGGGCAGTGTAGAATAAGCTTTACCTCTGTGAAATGAATGCACATATCTGAGAACAGTTTCTTGGAATGCTTCTTTCTCGGTTTCATTTGAGGATATATCACTTTTCACCATAGTCTTCAATGCGCTCTGAAATATCACTTTTTCATTCTATAGGATCAGTGTTCAAACACTACCTTATGAGAAAAGAGGTATAACTCCCTGAATGAAATGCGCACATCACAAAGCAGCTTCTCAGAGAGCTTCTCTCCAGTTTCTACCTGAACATATTTCCTTTTTCACTGTAAGTCTCAAAGTGCTCCTGAATATCCCTTTGCACGCTAAACATAAAAAGGTTTACAAAACTGGTCAATGAAAAGAGAAGCTTAACTGAGTGAGAGGAATTCACACGATACATAGCAGTTTCACAGAAAGCATCCTTCTGGTTTTTATCTGAAGATATTTCCCTTTTCACCATAGTCCTGAATGTGCTCCAGAATGCCCTTCGTGGAATTGTCCATGACAGAGTTTCCAAGCTGCATAATGTAAAGAAAGCATTATCTATGTGAAATGAATAAACATAGCAAAAAGCAGATTCACAGATAGCTTCTCTCCAGTCTTTATCTGAAGATATTTTCTATTTCCCTATAGGCCTGAATGTGGTCCTGATGTCCTTTCAAGAATCCAACCATGACGGCTTTTCAAAACTGCATAACAGAAAGAGAGAATTATCTATGTGAGATGAGTAAACATATCTATCACAAAGCAGTTTCACAGAAAGCTTCTTTCAAGTTTTTGTCTGAGGATATTTCCTTTTTCATCATAGCCATTCATATAGTCCAGAATGTCCCCTGGTAGCTTTTTCTCCAAAAGGGATTCCCCAATCCTCTATGAGAAGAAAAGTAAAACTCTGTGAGTGGAATGCACTCATCACAAAGAAGCTCCTCAGAAGTCTTCTCTCCAGTTTCTATCTGAAGATATTTCCCTTTTCATCATAAGCCTCAAAGCGCTCCCAAGTATCCCTTAGTTGTCTAAACTAAAAGAGTTTTAGAAATCAGCACAAAGGGCACAGAAGCTTAACTGAGCGAGTGGAATCCACATGACACAGAGCAGTTTCACAGAAAGCTTCCTTCCGGTTTTTATCTGAAGGTATTTCCTTCTCCATATTCTAAAAAGCGTTCCCACATGTCCTTCCTCTGATTCCACAGAAACAGTGATTTCAAACTGTTCAATCCAAAGAATGGTTTATCTCTTTGAGATGAATGCACACATCACAAAGCTGTTGCTCAGAAAGCTTCTCTCCAGTTTTCATCAGAAGACATTTCCTTGCTCGTCACAGGCCTCCGGGCGCCACTTAATATCCCTTTTGAGATACCTCAAAGACAGAGTTTCCAAACTGGGCAAGTAAAGTATGCATTAACTCTGTGAAATGAATGCACATATCAGACAGCAGTTTCTTGGAACGCTTCTTTCTGTGTTTTATTTGAGGATAGTTCACTTTTCACCATAGTCTGCAATGCGCTATGAAATATCACTTTTTTGGTTTTACAGGAACAGTGTTCAAACACTGCCTTATGAGAAAAGAGGTATAACTCCCTGAGTGGAATGCACACATCACAAAGCCGTTTCTCAGAAAGCTTCTCTCCAGTTTATATCTGAAGATATTTCTTTCACCATATTCCTGCATGTGCTCCTGAATGTCCCTTCGTGAATCCATCAATGACAGAGTTTCACAACTGCGTAACAGAAAGAAAGTTTTATCTATGTGAGATGAATAAGCATACGCATCAGAAAGCATTCTTCTTTCCAGTTTTGGTCTGAGGATATTTCATTTTTCACAATAGCCATCCATATTCTCCCGATTGTCCCTGGGTAGCTTTTTCTCCAAAAGGGATGGCCCAATCGTTAATGAGAAGAAAGGTGTAACTTTTAGAGTGGAATGCACACTTCATGAAGCAGCTCCTCAGAAAGCTTCTCTCCAGTTTCCATGTGAAGATATTTCCATTATCACCATAAGCCTCAATACCTCCCGAATATCCCTTTGCAGAGTAAACAAAAACAGTGTTAGAATACTGCTCAATGAAAAGAGAAGCCTCACTGTGCGAGTGGAATTCACACGACACAGAGCAGTTTCACAGAATGTTTCCTTCTGCTGTTTATCTGAGGACATTTCTTTCTCCATATTCTAAAGAGCATTCCCAAATATCCTTCCACATATTACACAGAAGCAGTGTTTTCAAACTGCTCAATCCACAGAGTGGTTTAAATCTAAGAGATGAATACGTTAATCACAAAACAGTTTCCAGAAAGTTTCTCTCCATTTTTCATCAGAAGATATTTCCTTTTTCATCATAAGCTCAAGGCGCTCTCGAATATCCCTAAGCAGACCAAACTAAAAGAGTGTTAGGATACTGCTCATTGAAAAGAAAAGTTTTATTGTACTAGTGGAATTCAGACGACACAAAGCTGTTTCCCAGAATGTTTCCTTCTAGTTTTTATCTGAGGTTATTTCTTTTTCAGCATAATCTTAATAGTGTTTCCAAATGTCCTTTCTCAGGTTCCACAGAGTATTTGAGGGTATTTCACTTTTTGCCATAGTCTTCAATGGACTCTGAACTATCACATTTTCAGTTTTACAGGAAAAGTGTTCAAACACTGCCTTATGAGAAAAGAGGTATAGCTCTCTGAGTGGAATGCACACATCACAAAACAGTTTCTCTGAACATTCTCTCCAGTTTTTATCTGAAGATATTTGCTTTTTCACCATAGTCCTGAATGGGCTCCCAAATGTCCCTTCGTGGATGCAACCATGACAGAGTTTCCAAGCTGTGTAATGTAAAGAAAGTTTTATCTATGTGAGATGAATACACATATCACAGAGAAGTTTCACAGAATGCTTCTTTCCAGTTTTTGTCTGAGGCTATTTCCCTTTTCACGATTGGCATCAATATGCTAACGAATATAGCTTGATACCTTTTCCTCCAAAAGGGTTTCCTCGATGATGTGTAAGATGAGAGGGATAACACTGTGAGTATTCCTCGGAATACTCCTCTCCAGTTTCTATCTAAACATATTTCCTTTTTCACCGTAGCCTCAATGCATTCCCGAATATCCTTTCGCATGCTAAACACAAACAGTGTTAGAAAACTGCTCAAGGAAAAGAGAAGCTTAACTGAGTGAGAGGAATTCACACGACACATAGCAGTTTCACAGAAAGCTTCCCTCTGGTTTTTATCTGAGGATATTTCTTTCTCCATATTCTAAAGAACGTTCCCAAATGGGGTTGCTCAGATTCCACAGAAAAAGTGATTTCAAACTGCTCAATCCAAACAATGGTTTAACTCTATGAGATGAATGCACACGTCACAAAGCAGTTGCTCAGAAAACTTCTCTCCAGTTTTCAGTGGAAGACATTTCCTTGCTTGCCACCGGCCTCCGGTAGCCACTTAATATCCCTTTGCAGAAAACTCAAAGACAGACTTTCTACCCTGGGAAATGCAGTTAGCTTTATATCTCTGAAATTCATGCACATATCAGAGAGCAGTTTCTTGGAATACTTCTTTCTGGGTTTTGTTTCAGGATATTTCACTTTTCGTCATAGTGCTCTGAAACATTAGTCATAGTGCTCTGAAACATATCTTCCATGTGCTCTGAAACATTACTTTTACGGTTTTACAGGAACAGTGTTCAAACACTGCCTTATGAGAAAAGAGGTATAACTCCCGGAGTAGAATGCACACATCATCAAACAGTTTCTCAGAAAGCTTCTATCCAGTTTTTATCTGAAGATATCTCCTTTTTCACCATAGGCCTGAATATGCTCCTGAATATCCCTTCACGGATCTGTTCATGACAGAGTTTCCAAACTGTGTATTATAAGGAAAGTTTTATCTATGTGAGATGAATAAACATATCTATCACAAATCAATTTCACAGAAATCCTCTTTCCAGTTTTTGTCTGAGGATATTTCCTTTTTCACCATAGCCATCCCTATATTCCTGAATGCCCCCTGGTAGCTTTTTCTCTAAAAGGGATTCTCCAGTCCTCTATGAGAAGAAAAGTGTAACTCTGTGAGTGGAATGCACACGTCACAAAGCAGCTACTTGGAAATTCTCTCTCCAGTTTCTATTTGAAGGTATTTCCGTTTTCACCATAAGCCTCAAAGTGCTCCCGAATATCCCTTTGCAGACTAAACAAAAACAGTGTTAGAATAGTGCTTAATGAAAAGAAAAGCTTAACTATGTGAGCAGAAATCATGCAACACAGAGCAGTTTCACAGAAAGCTAATTCTGGTTTCTATCTGAGGTTATTTCTTTTTCAGGATATTCTAAAGAGCATTCCCAAATGTCCTTTTTCATATTCCACAGAAACAGTGATTTCAAACTGCTCTATCCAAAGAATGATTTAACTCTATGAGATGAATACAAACATCACAAAAGAGTTGCTCAGAAAGCTTCTCTCCAATTATCAACGGAAGACATTTCCTTTCTCGCCACAGGCCTCCGGTTGCAACTTAATATCCCTTCACAGAATCCTCAAAGATAGACTTTCCAAACTGGGAATTGTAGAGTAAGCTTTATCTCTGTGACATGAATGGACATGTCAGGGAGCAGTTTCTTGGAATGCTTCTTTCTGGGATTTATTTGAAGACATTTCACTTTTCACCATAGTCTTCAATGTGCTCTGAATATCACTTTTTTAGTTTTACAGAAACAGAGTTCCAACAGTGCCTTTTGAGAAGAAAGGTGTAACTCCCTGAGTGGAATGCACACATCACCAAGCAGTTTCTCAGAAAGCTTCTCTCCAGTGTTATCTGATGATATTTTCTTTTACACCATAGGCCTGTATGTGATCCTGAATATCGCTTCATGGTTCCATCCATGATGGAGTATCCAAGCTGCGTAATGTAAAGAAAGCTTTATCTTTGTGAGATGAATACACGTACCACAGAGCAGTTTCATAGGAATCTTCTTTCCAGTTTTTGTCTGAGGCTATTTCCGTTTTCACCATAGGCATCAACATGCTCCCGAATATCACTTGCTACCTTTTTTTCTAAAAGGATTTCTCCAATGCCGTATGAGAAGAGAGGTATAATTCACATGACACAGAGCAGTTTCACAGAAATTTACTTGGTTTTTATCAGAGGATATTTCTTTTTCACCATATTCTTAAGAGTGTTCCAAAATGTCCTTTCTCAGGTTCCACAGAAAGAGGGATTTCAAACTGCTCAATTCAAAGAATGATTTAACTCTATGAGATGAATGCACGCATCGGAAAGCAGTTGCTCAGAAAACTTCTTTCCAGTTTTCAATGGAAGAGATATCCTTGCTCACCACAGGCTGCCGGTCACCACTTAATATCCCTTTGCAGAATCCTCAAAGGCAGATTTTGCAAACTAGGAAATGTAGAGTAAGCTTTAACTCTCTGAAATGAATGCACTTGTCATAGAGCAGTTTCTTGGAACCCTTCATTCTGTGTTTTATTTCAGGATATTTCACTTTTCTCCATAGTCTTGTGTGTGCTCCGAAATATTACTTTTTTGGTTTTACAGGAACAGTGTTCAAACACTGCCTTAGGAGAAAAGAGGTGGAAGCACACACGACAAGTAAGTTTCTCAGAAAGCTTCTATCCAGTTTTTATCTGAAGATATCTCCTTTCTCACCGTACACTTGATTGTGCTTCCGAACGCTCCTTCGCGGATCTGTCCATGACGGAGTTTACAAACTGCGTAATATAGAGAAAATGTTATCTATGTGAGATGAATAAAAATATCTATCACAAACAGGTTTCATAGAAAGTTTCTTTCCCGTTTTTGTCTGAAGATATTTCCTTTTTCACCATAGCCATCCCTGTACTCCTGAATGTCCCTTGGTAGCTTTTTCTCCAAAAGGGATTCCCCCAAATCTCTATGAGAAGAGGGGTAATACACGGTAAGTGAAATGCCCACGTCACAAAGTAGCTCCTCTGAAAGCTTCTCTCCAGTTTCTATCTGAAGATATTTCCATTTTCACCATAAGCCTCAAAGCACTCCCGAATACCCCTTTGCAGACTAAACAAAAACAGCGTTAGAATACTGCTCAATGAAAAGAGAAGCTTAACTGTGCGATTGGAATTCACATGACACAGGGCAGTTTCACAGAAGGCTTACTTCTGGTTTTAATCTGAGGGTATTTCTTTTTCAGCATATTCTCAATAGCCTTCCCAAACGTCCTTTCTCTGGTTCCACAGAAACAGTGATTTCAAACCGCTCAATCCAAAGGATGATTTAACTCTATGAGATGAATACACACATCACAAAGCCGTTACTCAGAAAGCTTCTCTCCAGTTTTCATCGGAAGACATTTCCTTGCGCACTACAGGCCCTCAGGAACCACTTAATATCCCTTCGTGGATTCCTCAAAGACAGAGTTCACAACCTGGGCAATGTAGAGTAAGCATTAACACTGTCAGATGAATTCACATATCAGAGAGCAGTTTCTTGAAACGCTTCTTTCTGGGTTTCATTTGAGGATTGTTGAATTTTCGCCATAATCTTCAATGCGCTCCGAAATATCACTTTTTCAGTTTTACAGGAACTGTGTTCAAACACTGCCTTATGAGAAAAGAGATATAACTCCCTGAGTGAAATGCACACATGACAAAGCAGTTTCTCAGAAAGCTTCTCTTCAGTTTTTAACTGAAGATATTTCCTTTTACACCATAGGTCTGAATGTGCTCATGAATGTCCCTTCGTGGTTCCACCCGTGAGGGAGTTTCCAAGCTGCATAATGTAAAGAAAGCTTTATCTATGTCAGTTGAATAAACATAGCAAAAAGCAGATTCACAGAAAGCTGCTTTCCAGTTTTTATCTGAAGATATTCATTTTTCATCATAGTCCTCTATGTGCTCCCAAATGTCACTTCGCATATCCATCCCTGACAGAGTTTCCAAGCTGTGCAATGTAAAGAAAGCTTTATCTATATGAGATGAATACACATAGCACAGAACTGTTTCAGAGAAAACTTCTTTCCAGTTTTTCTC
This sequence comes from Macaca thibetana thibetana, assembly GCF_024542745.1. Taxonomy (NCBI): domain Eukaryota; kingdom Metazoa; phylum Chordata; class Mammalia; order Primates; family Cercopithecidae; genus Macaca; species Macaca thibetana. Next base: position 183,537,582 of record NC_065580.1, on the reverse strand, counting down.
TGCGGCCATTTTCCATTTCACCATATTCGTCAATATGCTCCCCAATATCCCTTGGTATCTTTTTGTCCAAAATGGTTTCCCCGATGCTGTATGAGAAGAGAGGTATAACACTGTGAGTGGAATGCACACATCATAAAGCAGTTTCTCGGAAAATTTCTGTCCAGTTTCTATCTGATCATATTTCCTTTTTCACCGTAAGCCTCAAGGTGATCACAAATATCCCTTCACATGCTAAACATAAACAGTGTTAGAAAACTGCTCAATGAAAAGAGAAGCTTAACTGAGCAGGAGGAATTCGTATGGCACATAGCAGTTTCACACAAATCTTCCTTTTGGTTTTTATGAGACGATATTTCTTTTTCCATATTGTAAAGAGAATTCCCAAGTGTCCTTCCTCAGATTCCAGAGAAACAGTGTTTTCAAACTGCTCAATCCAAAATTGGTTTAATTCTATGAGATGAATACACACGTACAAAGCAGTTGCTCAGAAAGCTTCTCTCCAGTTTTCATCAGAAGACATGTTGCTCACCACAGGCCTCAGAGCTCCACTAAATATCCCTTCACAGATTTCTCAAAGACAGAGTTTCCAAACCAGGCAATTTAGAGTAAGCTTTAACTCTGTGAAATGAATGCACCTATCAGAGAGCAGTTTCTTGGAACGCTTCTCCCTGGGTTTTATATGAGAAGAGATCACTTTTCCCCATAGTCTTCAATGCACTCCGAAATATAACTTTTTTGGTTTTACAGGAACAGTGTTCAAACACTGCCTTATGAGAAAAGAGGTAAAATTCCCTGAGTGGAATTTACACATCACAAAGCAGTTTCTCAAAACACTTCTCTCTGGATTTTTTCTGAAGATATTTCCTTTATCACCATAAGTCTGAATGTGTGCCCAAATATCCCTTCGTGGTTCCATCCATGACGGAGTTTCCAAGCTTCATAATGTTAAGAAAGCTTTATGTATGTGAGATGAATAACATAGCAAAAAACAGATTCACCAAAAGCTGCTTTCCAGTTTTTATCTGAAGATATTTCCTTTTTCACCATAGTCCTGTATATGCTCCTGAATGTCCCTTCATAGATCCGTCCACGACAGAGTTTGCAAACTGCGTAAAGTAAAGCAAGTTTTATCTATGTGAGATGAATACACATGTCACAGAGCAGCTTCACAGAAAGCTTCTTTCCAGCTTTTCTCTGAGGCTATTTCCCTTTTCACCATATTTGTCAACATGCTCCCAAATATCTCTGGGTACCTTTTTGTCCAAAAGGGTTTCCCCGATGCTGTATGAGAAGAGAGGTATAACACTGGGAGTGGAATACACACGTCACAAAGCAGTTCTTCGGAAAGCTTCTCTCCAGTTTCTATCTGAACATATTTCCTTTTTCTCCATAAGCCTCAGAGCACTCCCGAATATCCTTTCACACGCTAAACATAAACCATGTTTGAAAACCTCTCAATGAAAAGAAAAGCTTAACTGAGAGAGAAATTCACAAGACATACAGTATTTTCACAGAAACTGCTTCTGGTTTTTATCTGAGGATATGTATTTCTCCATATTCTAAAGAGCATTTCCAATGTCCTTCCTCAGATTCCACAGAAGCAGTGATTTCAAACTGCTCTATCCAAAGAATGGTTTACCTCTACGAGATGAATATACACATCACAAAGTAGTTGCTCAGAAAGCTTCTCTCCCGTTTTCATCGGAAGTCAATTCCTTCCTCACCACAGGCCTCGGGCTTCACTAAATATCCCTTTGCAGATTCCTCAAAGACAGAATTACCAAGCTGGGCAATGTAGGGTAAGCTTTAACTCTGCGAAATGAAGGCACATATCAGAAAGAAGTTTCTTGGAATGCTTCTATCTGGGTTTTATTTGAGGATATTTCACTTTTCACAATGATCTTCAATGATCTCTGAAATATTACTTTTTCGGTTTTACAAGAACGGTGTTCAAACACTTCCTTATGTGAAAAGAGGTATAACTCCCTGAGTGAAATGCACACATCACACAGCAATTTCTAGGAAAGCTTCTCTCAATTTTTTATCTCATGATATTTCCTTTTACACCATGGGTCTGAATGTGTTCCCGGATATCCCTTCGCCAATCCGTCCATGACTGAGTTTCCAAACTGCATAACATAAAGAAAGTTTTATCTATGTGAGATGGATAAACATATCTTTCACAAAGCAGTTTCACGGAAAGTTTCTTTCCAGTGTTTGGCCGAGGATATTTCCTTTTTCACTATAGCCATCCATATACTCCTGAATGTCCCTTGGTAGCAATTTCTCCAAAAGGGAGTCCCCAGTCATCTATGAGAAAAAGGTATAACCCTGAGAGTGGAATGCACAAGTCACAAAGCAGCTCCTTCGAAAGCTTCTCTTCAGTTTCTATCTGAGATATTTCCATTTTCACCATAAGCCTCAAAGACCTCCCAAATATCACTTTGGAGACTATACACAGTGTTAGAATACTGCTCAATGAAAAGAGAATCTTAACTGTGTGAGTGGAATTCACATGACCAAGAGCAGTGCCACAGAAAACTTTCTTCTGGTTTTTATCTGAGGGTATTTCTTTTTCAGAATATGCTAAAGACAGTTCCCAAATGGCCTTTCTCAATTTCCAAAAGAACAGTGATTTCAAACTGTTCAATACAAAGAATGATTTAACCCTATGAGATGAATACACACATCACAAAGCAGTTGCTCAGAAAGCTTCTCCCCAGTTTTCAAAGGAAGACATTTCCTTGCTCACCACAGACCTCTGGGTGACACTAAATATCCCCTCTCAGATTCCTCAAAAATAGAGTTTCCAAACTAGGCAATGTAGAGTAAGATGTAACTCTGTGAAATGAATTCACACATCAGGGAATAGGTTCTTGGACCACTTCTTTCTGGGTTTTATTTTAGGATATTTCACTTTTTGCCATAGTCTTCAAGGTGATCTGAAATATCACTTTTTCGATTTTACAGGAACCATGTTCAAACACTGCTTTATGAGAAAAGAGGTTTGCGTCCCTGAGCAGAATGCACACATCACAAAGTAGTTTCTCTGAAAGCTTCTCTCCAGTTTTTATCTGAAGAGATTTTCTTTCTCACCATAAGCCAGAATGTGCTCCTGAATGTCCTGTCATGGCTCTTTCCATGATGTAGTTTCCAAACTGCATAATATACAGAAAGTCTTATCTATTTGAGATGAATAAACATATCTATCACAAAGCAGTTTCACAGAAAACTTCTTTCCAGTTTTTGTCTGAGGATATTTCCAATTTCATCATAGCCATCCATATACTCCCGAGTGACCCTTGGTAGCTTCTTCTCCAAAAGGGATTTCCCAATCCTCTAAGTGAAGAAAAGTATATCTCTGTGAGTGGAATACATATGTTACAATACAGCTCCTCGGAAAGCTTCTCTCCAGTTTCTTTCAGAAGATATTTCGTTTTTCACCATAAGCTTCAAAGCTCTCCTGAATATCCCTTCGCAGACTACACTAAAACAGTGTTGGAATACTGTGCAATGAAAAGAGAAGCTTAACTGTGTGAGAAGAATTCACGCGACAGAGAGCAGTTTCACAGAAAGCTTCTTTCTTGTTTCTATCTGTGGTTATTTCTTTTTCAGGATATTCTAAAGAGTGTTCCCAAATGTCCTTTCTCAGATTCCACAGAAACAGTGATTTCAAACTGCTCAATCCAAAGAATGATTTAACTCTATGAGATGAATACAAACATCACAAAAGAGTTGCTCAGAAACCTTCTCTCCAATTTTCAACGCAAGAGATTTCCTTGCCCATCACGGGCCTGCAGTTGCCACTTAATATCCCTTCGCAAAATTCTCAGTGACAGACTTTCCAAACTGGGAAATGTAGAGTAAGCTTTAACTCTCTGAAATGAATGGACATGTCGGAGAACAGTTTCTTGGAGTGGTTCTTTCTGGGTTTTATTTGATGACATTACACTTTTCACCATAATCTTCAACGTGCTCCAAATATCACTTTTTTAGTTTTACAGGAACAGTGTTCAAACTGTGTCTTATGAGAAGAAAGGTATAAATCCCTGAGTGGAATGCAAACATCATCAACCATTTTCTCAGAAAGCTTCTCTCCAGTTATTATCTGACGATATTTCCTTTTTCACCATAGCCGTCCACATACACCCAAATGTCCCTTGGTATCTTTTTCTCCAAAAGGGATTCCCCAATCCTTTATGAATAGAGAGGTATAACACTGCGAGTGATATGCACAGGTCACAAAGCAGTTCCTTGGAAAGCCTCTCTCCAGTTTCCATCTGACCATATTTTCTTTTTCACCGTAAGCCTCAAGCACTCAAGAACATCCCTTCGCATGCTAAACATAAACATTGTTAGAAAAGTGCTCAATGAAAAGAGAAGCTTAACAGAGTGAAAGGAATTCATGTGACACATAGCAGCTTCACAGAAAGCTTCCTTCTGTTTTTTATCAGAGGATATTTCTTTCTCCATATTCTAAAGAGCGTTCCCAAATGTCCTTCCTCATATTCCACAGAAACAGTGACATCAAACTGCTCAATCCCAAGAATGATTTAACTCTATGAGATGAATACACACGTCACAAAGCAGTTGCTCAGAAAGATTCTCTCCAGTTTTCAACGGAAGACATTTCCTTGCTCACCAAAGGCCTCCAGACGCCACTTAATATAACTTCGCAGATTCCTCAATGACAGTATTTCCAAACTGGGCCATGTTGAGTAAGCTTTAACTCTGTGAAGTGAATGCACATATCAGGGAGCAGTTTCTCGGAATGCTTCTTTCTGGGTTTTATTTGAGGACAGTTCACTTCTTCCCATAGTCTTCAATGCACTCCAAAATATAACATTTTCAGTTTTACAGGAACAGTGTTCAAACACTGCCTTATGAGAAAGGAGTTATAACACCCTGAGTGGAATGCACACATCACAAAACAGTTTCTCAGAAAAGTTCTCTCTGGTATTTTTCTGAAGATATTTCCTTTTTCAACATTGGCCTGAATGTGCTCCTGAATGTCCCTTCACGGATCCATCCATGACGGAATTTCCATGCTGCGTAATGTGAAGAAATCTTTACCAATGTGAGATGAATAAACATAGCAAAAAGCAGATTCACAGAAAGCTTCTATTCAGTTTTTATTTGAATATATTTCCATTTTCACCATAGCCTTGAATGTATTCCCAAATGTCCCTTCACGGATATGTCCATGACAGAGTTTCCAAGCTGCGTCATGTAATGAAAGCGTTATCTATGTGAGATGAATAAACATAACAAGAAGCAGATTCACAGAAAGCTTCTTTCCAGTTTTTTTCTGAGGTTACTTCCTTTTTCACCGTAGGCGTAAATATGCTCCCGAATATCCCTTTTTCTCCAAAATGTTTTCCAGATGCTGTATGAGAATAGATGTATAACACTCTGAATGGAATGCACACATCATGAAGCAGTTCCTCGGAAAGCTTCTCTCCGTTTTCTATGTGAAGATATTTCCTTTTTCACAGTAAACCTGAAAGCGCTCCCGAATATCCATTAGCATGCTAAACATAAACAATATGAAAACTGGTCGATGCATGAGAAGCTTAATTGATCAGGAGGAATTTACATGACACTTAGCAGTTTCACAGAAAGCATTCTTCTTGTTTTCATCTGTGGATATTTACTACTCCATATTCTAAAGAATGTTCCCAAATGTCCTTCCTCAGATTCCACAGAAACAGTGATTTCTAACTTTTCAAACCAAAGAAAGGTTTAACTCTATGAAATGAATACACACATCGCAAAGCAGTTGCTCAGAAACCTTCTCTCCAGTTTCCAAAGGAAGACATTTCCTTGCTCACCACAGACCTCTGGGAGTAACTTAATATCCCTTTGCAGATTCCTCAAAGACAGAGTTTCCAAACTGGACAATGTAGAGTAAGCTTTAATTCTGTGAAATGAATGCACATATCAGAGTGCAGTTTTTTGGAACGCTTCTTTCTGGGTTTTATTTGAGGAGGGTTCTCTTTTCACCATAGTCTTCAATGCACTAAGAATATCACTTTTTTAGTTTTACAGGAACAGTGATGAAACACTGCCTTATGAGAAAAGAGGTACATCTCCCTGAGTGGAATGCACACATCACAAAGTAGTTTCTCAGAAAGCTTCTCTCCAATTTTCATATGAAGAGATTTCTGTTTTCACCATAGGTCTGAAGTTGCTCCCGAATATCCCTTTGTGAATCTGTCTTTGGCGGAGTTTCCAAACTCCATAATATAAAGAAAATTTTATATATGTGAGATGAATAAACATATCTATCACAAAGCAGTTTCCCAGAAAGCCTCTTTCCCGCTTTTGTTGAGGATAATTCCTTTTTCACAATAGCCATATTTATACTCCTGAATGTCTCTTGGTAGCTTTTTCTCCAAATGGGATTCCCCAATCCTCTATAACAAGAAAGGTATAACTCTGTGAGTGGAATGCACACATCACAAAACAGCTCCTCAGAAAGCTTCTCTCTAGTGTCTATCTGAAGTTATTTCCGTTTTTACAATAATACTCAAAGTGCTCCCGAGTATCCCTTTGCAGACTAAACACAGTGTGAGAATACTCCTCAATGAAAAGAGAAGTTTATTGTGTGAGTGGAAATCACGTGACTGAGAGCAGTTTCACAGAAAGCTTCCTTCTGGTTTTTATCTGAAGGTATATCCTTTTCAGCATATCACAAAGCAGTTTCACATGTCACAAAGCAGTTTCTCTGTAAGCTTCT